>NC_091362.1:21038138-21120638 GCF_038502225.1 Cherax quadricarinatus
CTCTGTGTGTGAGTTATTACTGAGCATTATTATAGGTGTTAAGGTTTTCTTGACAGGTAGAATGCTTTTGACACGCTGGCTCAGTAAGCATGGTGTAGTAGATAGCTTTTAAACCCAGCTGGCCCACTAATCTATAAGCCCAGCCCACTGTACCTCAGTGATCAAAGAAATGTGGCCCTGTATCGCATAAGCTCAACCCACTCAACATTAATAATAATAATAATAATAATAATAATAATAATAATAATAATAATAATAATAATAATCCTTATTTCTACAAGTACTTGATACAACTTATACAGACCATAGCTAACACCAATGAAATACTATTTAGAAAGCCCCTTGTTATTCAGAGTATTTCGGGCAAATTAGGTTGATTTTGTCCCCAGGATGCGACCCACACTAGTCGACTAACACCCAGGTACCTATTTACTGCTAGGTGAACAGTGACAGCAGGTGTCTTAAGAAAACACCTCTTGTTTCCATCCGTACCGGGGATCGAACCAACTGAGCTACGGGGTAAATGTGTCCCCGAATCACATAAGCTGAGCCCACTCTACCTCAGTTTATGCAAAGGGAATATTTGCATGAACTGAATTAGCGCCACGAGTTTCCAGTACAATTAAATATCAGCACTGAAGGTTTGAATCCAATCGGAAAAGGCATTCACAAGATATATCATGTTAAATAATCTTTCAACCTCTTCCATATAAGAAAAATATACCTACACAGCAAAAAAAAAAATCCAAAGTTTTCTCTAAGTACGACACGCCAGAATTTAAGGTTTGAAACCGATCAGACGATGCATTCTCCAATAACTGCACGGAGAACATTACCTTTAATAAAATCGGCAAACCTGGAACTTACATAACTCAAATTCAGTGACAAGCTTCCTTTGGGGTAAACCCACCAACACTAAAGGTTTGAAGCCGACCAGAAGATCCATTCCAAAGTTATAGCAGAGAATCCAGCAGAGTAACCTTGATATGTTACCCATGAACGGTACATAGTACCGACAATATTAAGAATTAAACACAAGTACAACATCTTGGTATCTTTATTTGTAGACGTTTCGCCCTCAAGTGGCTTTATCGGTACAATACAAGGACGTAATTTGGAGACTGTAGAATTATATACAAACGCTGAGGTAATCTGTCCCTCAGTGTTGATGTTGGTGAAGACTGTTGGAGACTCCGGTGCTTACCACCAAGACCGAGGGACTGATTACCTCATGTCTTGTATATACGTCCCTGTACTGCACTGATGAAGCCACAGGATGGCGAAACGTCTACAAATAAAGATACCCAGATGTTGCACATGTGTCTAATTCTTCAGCTTGAAATAGAGAGACTGTAGAAGCTTGAAATCTCATTTACTGATTCATTACAGACGTTGTTTCATGCTAACATGAGTCGAAGATAAGGTAGAAGGTAGATAACAAGAGTAGAGGACAAGGTAGAAGGTAGATAACAAGAGTAGAGGACAAGGTAGAAGGTAGATAACAAGAGTAGAGGACAAGGTAGAAGGTAGATAACAAGAGTAGAGGACAAGGTAGAAGGTAGATAACAAGAGTAGAGGACAAGGTAGAAGGTAGATAACAAGAGTAGAGGACAAGGTAGAAGGTAGATAACAAGAGTAGAGGACAAGGTAGAAGGTAGATAACAAGAGTAGAGGACAAGGTAGAAGGTAGATAACAAGAGTAGAGGACAAGGTAGAAGGTAGATAACAAGAGTAGAGGACAAGGTAGAAGGTAGATAACAAGAGTGAAAGACAAGGTAGAAGGTAGATAACAAGAGTAGAAGACAAGGTAGAAGGTAGATAACAAGAGTAGAGGACAAGAAGGTAGATAAGGAGAGTAGAAGACAAAGTAGAAGGTAGATAACAAGAGTAGAAGACAAGATAGAAGATTGATAACAAGAGTAGAGGACAAGAAGGTAGATAACAAGGTAGAACGTAGATAACAAGAGTAGAGGACAAGTAGGTAGATAACAAGAGTAGAAGACGAGGTAGAAGGTAGATAACAAGAGTAAAGGATAAGTAAATAGATAACAAGAGTAGAAGACAAAGTACAAGGTAGATAACAAGAGTAGAAGAGAAAAAAGAAGGTAGATAGGATAGACATGTAGGTGAGATAGATATGTAGGTGAGATAGATATGTAGTTGGAAAAGACATGTATACTGCGTCACCTGGTTAGGAAGGTAGAAGTCATGCGCACGGTAGAGGCTCGCCCGCCAGGGCTCGGAGTAAAGAGTGTTTCTTTTGTAAGTCGTGAATCGATGGGGTTGGGCAGTGGGACATGTTCTTTAGTTTCAGTGGGCGAAACATGCTAGTGGATTCTTGGATAAGTGTCAACACTACTACTACTACTACTACTACTACTACTACCACCACTTGGATGTTAGTGGGGTTGAGGTCGTACTGGAAGATTGTAAGGATGTAAGGAGAGGGTGAGAGGGCGAAACGTTCCTTACCAGACACATGTTGAAGATGGGACAATTCCAGGGGCGTGGCTCTGTCACTACCACACCAGCACGACGCTAACTGAGCATTCCAACTGTGCTGTGGGGGGAGGGAAGAAAGTTGTTCCAGAGAAACCTGGGGTAGAATGTGAGGGGGTGTTCCCCTTTGTAACCGGTTGGTGGTTCTCAAGAGCGAAGAAGCCAGCACCTGGCCCTTCACCCTCGTGTGGTGAGGCCACCTGGCCTCAGAGAGTTTGTTTATCAGTGATGACACGAGCGTTATCACGTGTGGCACTCCATCCCGTCACTTTTATACACTACGAAGGGGTGCTCCACTACACTAGACCGTGGCAGCCACCACCCGCTAGGGACTACAGGCGTGATACAGCCGCACTAAGACTACGGTGACACATGTCATGGGTGGCAGCAGCATGTTACAGAGGCAAGCTACAGCACCTTGGGAGCGACTAGCTGGCCAGTTAAACACCCAGACCCACACGGGGCCAAGAGTATTAGCATCAGCGGCAGCAAGCAGAGACTACACTCCTTGTCCGGCTCTCACTGAACCAACCCCCGCCCAGCCCTGCTGCTGTTTCTCCTCTTGTCCTGCGCACACTCTCTACAACACCTCCTCCACCGCCTCCGCCACCACACGCCCTCTAACAACACCCTATCTCACCTCCATTCATACTTATAGACCTAAGTTCTCCGCCCATGTTCATTTTATCCTCTAGAACAATCTCAGATCACATGAACAGCTCCCTCAGTAGAGGGCTGCCACCCAGATGGCAAGAACATTGCACATACAACGCATAGGGAGGGAAGTGGGAGAATGGCAGCGGAGGGGTCTGCGCCGTGTTGCACTCTCTTTCCAGTATCAAATATTGTGTTCCACCTGGTTCTTGTCAGTGTGTGGCAGGCTGCTATACCTCTAGGAGACACCAGCTTGACGTACAGATACTGAAGGATGGGCTGTGACCCCCGAGAACCAGTATACAGGCACAGCGCTGACAGCATTACCAGAGCACTCCGTCAGATCCACCTGCTTCAAGATACCATCAGTGTAGAGCTACACGGCCCGCCATAATAAGCCGATGCTACGTGGACTGCATCTCCACAGAGGAGACAAGGACTATGATCAACGTCATCTTAATACAGATGTGAAGGACTTAGTTTTGGCACTTGTGAAGGCAAACCACTGTTTGCTGCTTAGGAAGTTCAAGCAGAGGTCGAACACAGTTTTAAGAATATGTATGATATGGCTCACAAGGCCGGGAATAAGTGTGATCATTCATGAGTATTGGAGAGGCAGGGGCCCAGGATGCTAGACCTGATCCTATCAGCCCAGGTAGAGGGGTATACACACAAGAAGAGCAATGACTGAGCACCACACAAGCAGGACCTACTGACTACCCGTTGTCATAATTAGCGGCCAGTCTACTGACTACCCGGTGTCATAATTAGCAGCCAGTCTACTGACTACCCGTTGTCATAATTAGCGGCCAGTCTACTGACTACCTGCTATCATAATTAGCGGCCAGTCTACTGACTACCCGTTGTCATAATTAGCAGCCAGTCTACTGACTACCCGTTGTCATAATTAGCGGCCAGTCTACTGACTACCCGTTGTCATAATTAGCGGCCAGTCTACTGACTACCCGTTGTCATAATTAGCAGCCAGTCTACTGACTACCCGTTGTCATAATTAGCGGCCAGTCTACTGACTACCCGTTGTCATAATTAGCGGCCAGTCTACTGACTACCCGTTGTCATAATTAGCGGCCAGTCTACTGACTACCCGCTGTCATAATTAGCGGCCAGTCTACTGACTACCCGTTGTCATAATTAGCGGCCAGTCTAACGACTACCCGTTGTCATAATTAGCGGCCAGTCTACTGACTACCCGCTGTCATAATTAGCGGCCAGTCTACTGACTACCCGTTGTCATAATTAGCGGCCAGTCTACTGACTACCCGTTGTCATAATTAGCGGCCAGTCTACTGACTACCCGTTGTCATAATTAGAGGCCAGTCTACTGACTACCTGTTGTCATAATTAGCGGCCAGTCTACTCACTACCCGTTGCCATAATTAGCGGCCGGTCTACTCACTACCCGTTGCCATAATTAGCGGCCAGTCTACTGACTACCCGCTGCCATAATTAGCAGCCAGTCTACTGACTACCCGTTGTCATAATTAGCGGCCAGTCTACTGACGACCCGTTGTCATAATTAGCGGCCAGTCTACTGACTACCCGTTGTCATAATTAGAGGCCAGTCTACTGACTACCTGTTGTCATAATTAGCGGCCAGTCTACTGACTACCCGTTGTCATAATTAGCGGCCAGTCTACTGACTACCCGGTGTCATAATTAGAGGCCAGTCTACTGACTACCTGTTGTCATAATTAGCAGCCAGTCTACTGACTACCCGTTGTCATAATTAGCGGCCAGTCTACTGACTACCCGTTGTCATAATTAGCGGCCAGTCTACTGACTACCCGTTGTCATAATTAGAGGCCAGTCTACTGACTACCTGTTGTCATAATTAGCGGCCAGTCTACTGACTACCCGTTGCCATAATTAGCGGCCAGTCTACTGACTACCCGTTGTCATAATTAGCTGCCAGTCTACTGGGTACCCGTTGTGATAATTAGCGGCCAGTCTACTGACTACCCGCTGTCATAATTAGCGGCCAGTCTACTGACTACCCGTTGCCATAATTAGCGGCCAGTCTACTGACTACCCGCTGTCATAATTAGCGGCCAGTCTACTGATTACCCGCTGTCATAATTAGCGGCCAGTCTACTGACTACCCGTTGTCATAATTAGCGGCCAGTCTACTGACTACCCGCTGTCATAATTAGCGGCCAGTCTACTGACTACCCGCTGTCATAATTAGCGGCCAGTCTACTGACTACCCGCTGTCATAATTAGCGGCCAGTCTACTGACTACCCGTTGTCATAATTAGCGGCCAGTCTACTGACTACCCGTTGTCATAATTAGCGGCCAGTCTACTGACTACCCGTTGTCATAATTAGCAGCCAGTCTACTGACTACCTGCTGTCATAATTAGCAGCCAGTCTACTGACTACCCGTTGTCATAATTAGCAGCCAGTCTACTGACTACCCGTTCTCATAATTAGCGGCCAGTCTACTGACTACCCGTTGTCATAATTAGAGGCCAGTCTACTGACTACCTGTTGTCATAATTAGCGGCCAGTCTACTCACTACCCGTTGCCATAATTAGCGGCCAGTCTACTCACTACCCGTTGCCATAATTAGCGGCCAGTCTACTGACTACCCGCTGCCATAATTAGCAGCCAGTCTACTGACTACCCGTTGTCATAATTAGCGGCCAGTCTACTGACTACCCGTTGTCATAATTAGCTGCCAGTCTACTGACTACCCGTTGTCATAATTAGCGGCCAGTCTACTGACTACCCGTTGCCATAATTAGCGGCCAGTCTACTGACTACTCGTTGCCATAATTAGCTGCCAGTCTACTGACTACCCATTGTCATAATTAGCGGCCAGTCTACTGACTACCCGTTGTCATAATTAGCGGCCAGTCTACTGACTACCCGTTGTCATAATTAGAGGCCAGTCTACTGACTACCCGTTGCCATAATTAGCGGCCAGTCTACTGACTACCCATTGTCATAATTAGCGGCCAGTCTACTGGGTACCCGTTGTGATAATTAGCGGCCAGTCTACTGACTACCCGCTGTCATAATTAGCGGCCAGTCTACTGACTACCCGTTGCCATAATTAGCGGCCAGTCTACTGACTACCCGCTGTCATAATTAGCGGCCAGTCTACTGATTACCCGCTGTCATAATTAGCGGCCAGTCTACTGACTACCCGTTGTCATAATTAGCGGCCAGTCTACTGACTACCCGCTGTCATAATTAGCGGCCAGTCTACTGACTACCCGTTGTCATAATTAGCGGCCAGTCTACTGACTACCCGCTGTCATAATTAGCGGCCAGTCTACTGACTACCCGCTGTCATAATTAGCGGCCAGTAGTGCCGGGAGTAGCTAACCGAAGGCCAGCGAGGATGAGAGACTTCCTAAACGAAGTTGAATGAGAAAGGAACCCGGACTGCCAGACAATGCATAATATGTTCCAAGTCTTAAACAAAAAAGGGCCGTAACATTAACAGACAAAATTTACATTAGTCAGGAAGGAAAGTGAAAATACACATAAAGATATATAACTTTAACCCTTAAACTGTCCAAACGTACATCTATGTTTGGACAGTTTAAGGGGTAACCACGGCTCCAGAGTGGCCATACAGATAATCAAGAGGATGGAAAAAAATTACAGTAGAATGAGAACTACAGAAAACGGGAAATTGACCAGAAATGAGTATCCGGAAATTCGTAAGTTACATATTGCTAAAGACCAGATCAAAACCGAAACTGCTGCACAGCCACATAAGTAGGAATATGACTGTATATAACTAATATGGATGGAGATGGCGGAAGAAGCGCTCACAGAAGACAACAGAGAGTTGTAAGATGATGAGGCAGGAACAGGAACGGTACTAGAACTCACGAGTCAAAAGAGAACGTGATGGAACTACTGAAAGATCTTAACCCAAAGAAATTCGTGGAACCTGAACACAAGCGAACTTCAGAACTGAAAGAAAGGGAAAGATCTTTAACATGTTATCAAGGACAAGTAAGAGTAGCTGACTCATAGACCGTTATCACGGACATGTGTAGTGTCCAGAGTACTTAAAAAGATCATCAGGAAGAAATGGATGGATCTCGTAGAGATTAGATTGACTCATGAAATCGTAATAATACAATTGCAAACAAATCAGGGAACGGGTGGGGTTGGAACCCATGGCCAGTGCGTAAGCCACTTGACCACATGGCCCAGTGGTTTACGCACTGGCCTGGAGTTTTACCATTCACTTGCCATGATTTCTAACCTCACCCGTACTCTGGTTTGTTTACAGATTAGATTTTTAGATCTTGCCACCGAAGTGGCTAGTTTGTTGTACATCCAATATACGTCCTGAAGGCAATAGCGAAATAGCCATCGCTACAGAAACCCAGTTCGGATTTAAAGGAGGAAATTCCTGCCGACTGTATATTCTTGGAGTGCAGGAAAGAATTCGAAAATCACCTCACCAGAGATTGATCCTCAGAATATAGGCAGCAATTGCAACGAAAACTATTCAAGTTGACCAAGAAAAATCTAACGAACAGAAGTAGTATCTGGTTGTATGTAAAGTAAAAGGACACAAGTGCAACTAATGTGACATTTATTGTGGCAACGTTTCGCTCTCCAGGAGCTTTATCAATGGCTTGATAAAGCTCCTGGAGAGCGAAACGTTGCCACAATAAATGTCACATTAGTTGCACTTGTGTCCTTTTACTTTACATATTGTCGGTAATTCTACCAACTTTATTAGTATCTGGTAACAAAAGGATAACGATCATTTAGTATTAACATATTTATAGAGGGGATCGCATCCTACGCATTCTTCTTCGCCTAGGATTTGATGCTTATAAAAATAAGAGCAACAAAAGATGCAGTTGTGTTTTAGGCCTATTTGAAAAATTTGCAAATGTAGTCAAAACACAGATAATCTGCACATAGAAGAAAGATACTTATGACGACGTTTCGGTCCGACTTGGACTAGTTAATGGTCCAGGTCGGACAGAAACATCATCCTCAGCTTATTTGTGTATTGTTCCAGTCACGATACTGTGCCTGAAAACATTTCTTTACCTGAGTTAAACATTTCCTTATCTGAGTTAAACCCCAGAGCCCAAGAGCTTGTGGATAATGAAGAATGAGCACTGAATTACACCAGTCGACTGTAGGATAAGACCCCTGGACCAGGAGCTGAGACACGACACAGGTAAACACAACACCGCAAGCACAGTTTGGCCTCCGCCTTGCAAAAGTCCTCTCCACATTATATCTAAATCCTCACCCAAAAAGAACTTAACAGTTTTGTATTACCCTCCACGGACTCGTTTAATGAGTATTCAGTGTCCGTACAGCCCCATTTCTCTTGCTTGTCGAGGAAAGCAATAAAGTAAACGGCAGTGAGGGAAGGCAGCCACGGCGGCAGGCAGCAGCAGCAGCAGGAGGAACGCCCATGTGGTAGGCCCTGCCTTTCTCCATGGTAGTGATCTGATCGATCGATGTTGCGGAGCTTTATTAAGCCAAGGTTTTAAAAGAGCCGGTGTTTTGGCCGCTGGTTTAACAGCTACCGATGTTAGAGAGAGTTACCGGTTTTACAGCTGCCACGGATACAGTTTTCCAGCGTTACAGTTGCCACAGCTGCTAGACTTACAGCTGCCGGTGGCTACTACGAACTGACCTTGTAGATCGATATCACTGCAGGTGAGGTGATCACAATGCAGTCCCTGCTCCTCCTCCTACTGCTGCTGATGTCATGACCAGCAGCTGCTCCTAGGTCATGGGTAGAGAGTACCGCTCACAACCGCTGGGATCAGGGTTCGATCCCCAGCCGAGGAATGACGAATGGGGAAGTCTTCTTCTTCACCTGCTGCCCCTGTTCACCTGCTGCCCCTGTTCACCTGCTGCCCCTGTTCACCTGCTGTCCCTGTTCACCTGCTGCCCCTGTTCACCTGTTGCCCCTTTTCACCTGCTGCCCCTGTTCACCTAAGGGGAAGTAGGTACCCAGAGAACAGGACCGATGGAACCCATTGTAAATAAGCCACACGGTTTGTTTTTTCCTTGGGTTGTCCTGGGTTGGACAAGCCTGGCTTGAAGAGTAGTGTGTCTTGTCCTAAAATAGAAGGATAGAGGGTCGAATCACCGCCATTCCTTGTACTGAATGATCCTTCATTGGAAAGGAGGTTGCACTTGTGACCAGGAAAATTGAATCTGAGATCTGCTTCCATGGATCAAACACGATTTCCTCTCGTCTCCCAAGAACTGAATGACCCATAAGGGTTTTACGCTCCCAGAACCAAAGCTATTAGTATCTGACCCCTCATTTTATTATTATTATTATTATTAACACTAATAATAATAATAATAATAATAATAATAATAATAATAATAATAATAATAATAATAATAATAATAATAATAATAATGTTAATATTAATAATAGTATTATTATTATTATTATTATTATTATTATTATTATTATTATTATTATTATTATTATTATTATTATTTTATGTTTCTTCACACAAGCTTCTTGTGGTGGTCTCCTCCCAGAGTTTACTCTGGCGATGTTTCGCTCATGAATAAGCTCCATCAAGATTTGATACAAAAAAATCTCAATTGCGGGCGAAACGCTAATCATGGCACTCCCGTAGCATTGACGGGGAGGGAGGGTGCCGGCACTGTGCCAGCTGACCTGCCCTGTGGAGAAGCTACCCGTCGCACTTACCACTATATTTATCAAGGAGTCAAAATATAAAATTTCTATTATCATCCCTCATGTTCCGGTCTTCAAAGGGAACGGTAGGGCTCTTGATATTAGTGAAGGAGGCTCTTGATGTTAGTGAAAATTGTTCTTTATGTTAGTGAGTGGGGGCTCTTGATGTTAGTGAAAAGGGCTCTTGATGTTAGTGACTGGGGGCTCTTGATGTTTGTGAGTTAGGTGGCTCTTGATATTATTGAAAGGGGGGCTTTTGACGTTAGTGAAAGGGACTCTTGATGTTAGTGAAGAGGACCCCTTGATGTTAGTTAAGAGGTCCCTTGATATTTAGTGAAGGGGGTTCTTGATGCTAGAGAAAATACGCTTCTCTCCTCCTCTACTCCCCCCAGATACTTTTAAACGAACATATATTACCCCTCACTTGTACTCCGTTATATACACCCTGTGTACGCTGCTCCTTGGACTTCACTACAAACGCACACATGAACGTGTATATAAGACGAGGGGTGACTAATTGTAATGTAACGTTGCGTGTGGGTTGTTTGGGGGAGACTGAAGAAATCAATTTAGCTCAATGTAACTTGGTACGAGAACGATTGAAATCATATTAGACAAGATGGACGTGTAATTACCGTCACATTTTATTGTGAGAAAGTCTTCAAAAAACAATTAGAAGCAACTTCAGCTTATGGGAGACTTCTAATAACACTTAGTAGCAACTTCAGCTTATGGGAGACTTCAAAAAACACTTAGAAGCAACTTCAGCTTATGGGAGACTTCTAAAAACACATAGAAGCAACTTCAGCTTGTAGGAGACTTCAAAAAATACTTGAAAGCAACTTCAGCTTGCGGTAGACATTCCAGAAATCTAGGAAACTTCAGTAGCTGACGGAAATCCTCTCAGAGACAAGTAAATCCTCTCTTAATTCGACACACGGAACCAAGGATACGCCTAAATTCTCTTAAAGCGTCAGACGTAAATCTTGTTCGATCAAGCTGTTAACAGTTTCTTACAGTGTCAGTAAATAAGTAAGCTTATTAAGATACAGGTACACAAATTATCATACGAAGAAGCGATGCAAGATGCAAAACAGCCACTGGGGAGGAGCTGAATAATATCTCTAGGCCTTTCCTGTTGCAATCAGCACCTCATCAGGGGCTTGCAATGTTGCGAAAATAAAGTAGAAAATCCAAGAAATCTTGGATTTCCTGCTCTATTTCTGCATTATTGCAAGCTCCTGATGACGTGTTGATTGCAACACGAAAGGCCTAGAGCTATCATTGAACTCTTCCCTGTGGTTGTTTTGCATACTAACATGTAAATTTCCGAGAATAACCCCAAGAAAGTCAGTGACTTATTTCCATTAGCTAATTTGTATTTTAGAGCAAGTCTATGTATAAGAGAGTTAGTTACGAGGGGACTAATAACCCAAAATAATCGGTGATAAAATGTTCTGTGTAGGAGACTGACGTTATGAGTGAGATTGGGAGGAGAGAGTGGCGGGTGTTGATGGGAGATAAGTGCTTGATGGGTGGTTGTGGCACCCCATGATGCTGGTGCCTGAAGGGTTGCCCTCCTCGACTCCTGAGGGTTGCCCTCCTCGACTCCTGAAGGGTTGCCTTCCTCGACTCCTGCAGGGTTACCCTCCTCGACTCCTGAAGGGTTGCCCTCCTCGACTCCTGAAGGGTTGCCCTCCTCGACTCCTGCAGGGTTGCCCTCCTCGACTCCTGCCATTATAAACGCCAGTTTTCATGGCAGGTCATCCAAGATTTGCCTCTTCACATGCAAATATTACTCGATAGGAATTCATGAAGCAGTTATGGAAGCGACTTTCACTCTCTCCTCCCCTCGGTGGAGAGGAGGAATAAAGGAAAGATGAGGGGAGGGAAGGATGGGGATGACGGGGAGAAGAGGATGGGGTAAGAGTGTTGAAGGATGGAATGGAAAAGATAGAGGTCAAACAGTCTATGAGGTCAAGACAGTCTATGAGGTCAAGACAGTCTATGAGGTCAAGACAGTCTATGAGGTCAAGACAGTCTATGAGGTCAAGACAGTCTATGAGGTCAAGACAGTCTATGTGGTCAAGACAGTCTATGAGGTCAAGACAGTCTATGAGGTCAAGACAGTCTATGAGGTCAAGACAGTCTATGAGGTCAAGACAGTCTATATGGTCAAGACAGTCTATGAGGTCAAGACAGTCTGCATGAGGTCAAGACATTCTGCAGGAGGTCAAGACAGTCTATATGAGGTCAAGACAGTCTATGAGGTCAAGACAGTCTGCATGAGGTCAAGACAGTCTATGAGGTCAAGACAGTCTGCATGAGGTCAAGACATTCTGCAGGAGGTCAAGACAGTCTATATGAGGTCAAGACAGTCTATGAGGTCAAGACAGTCTGCATGAGATCAAGACAGTCTATGAGGTCAAGACAGTCTGCATGAGGTCAAGACATTCTGCAGGAGGTCAAGACAGTCTACATTAGGTCATCTACCGTCAAAACAGTGACACTCACCTGTGAAGACTGGGCGCCTCCTCCAGGATTTACATCACTTCTCAGTCACGGTCTTCCAGCCTTGGCAGCAGCAGCGGGCACTTGGTGCCAACGGTGTCAGAGTGCCACCGAGGGCACAGTAACGGTGGGAGGAATCTTCTATTGGCGGCAACAGAGGTAAAAAATTTCACCTCCAACAGACAAGCAGTCAGTCCCAACAGACAGACAGGTAGCCAGTCCCTCCAACAGACAGCAGGGGATCAGTCCCCCAACTCTGTCTGGAGAAAAGGTAAACGAAATAGGTTAACGAAATAGGTTAACGAAATAGGTTAACGAAATAGGGTAATCGAGTTAAATATTAATCTCTCTCTTCCCAAAAAAGTGAGGGAGAGGTGTAAAAGACAGAGAAAACTTTTTATAATGCTAAATAAAAAAAATGAATTCTATGAGAGGCGTTAAACCCGTGTGGAGTCGGTGGAGAGTGGTGGAGGCTCGATCCTCAGGCTCGCTTATGAATCGTCAGCCGGATACCTGCTCAAAAAGGCTTAAAAAATGGAACATACTGTATCAATCAACCACTAAAATATAATTAATAATAATAACAGGAATAATAATAATAATAATAATAATAATAATAATAATAATAATAATAATATTATTATTATTATTATTATTATTATTATTATTAATTACTGGTACTAGCTTCTTCTTCATTTAAAATACTAACCTCACCTATCAATTTGGTAAGGTAATCCATTAGCCTTTAAAGTAATTAAAACACTTCATCAAAGCCTCTTACACTTTATGTAATGAAATTTACACACACACATATGTATATATATATATATATATATATATATATATATATATATATATATATATATATATATATATATATATATATATATATATATATATATATATATATATATATATATATATATATATATATATATATATATATATATATATATATATATTGATGTACAACTCTCAATATATGTACAACGGTCTATATTTTTCACTATATATTCACAGAAGAATATATTTTTCAGTGTCTGTACGCTTGGAGTTATTCAGTGAATATATTCTTATATTCTTGACATGGATTTCCAGATGACTGACAGCGTTAAAACTTAGGAGCTGAGGATGGCGTCAGCAAGAGGTCGAAATACACAGCAATCATCCACTGTCTTTAAGTCTGTGTATAGGTGTGTGTGTGTGTGTGTGTGTGTGCCATGCTGTGTGTGCCATGGTGTGTGTGTCATGCTGTGTGTGCCATGGTGTGTGTGCCATGCTGTGTGTGCCATGCTGTGTGGCACTCATTACAGATCTTCAACCACACAAACTGAGGTGTTTCAGACAACAATGAATTTGTGGCTTTGGCAAATAAACGAGGGCGCTCGGGGAAAGTCGAAAGACCTGCTGTTGCAAGGAAGATAACGGGGGCTCAGTAAGATAACAGGGGGGGGTAGCTAAGGAAGATAACAGGGGAGGGGGGCTGAGGAAGATAACAGGGAAGGGGGGCTGAGGTACCTCGTTCATTGTTTACCGATGGCAGACACGTAGAGAGTGACGCAATATTTGCTAGTTCCTCGTGAATCAGAGGTTAGCTTAATTCCTGGAATGCTTTCAGGGTACATCAGAAATGAGACTGTTGTTTTGCATGTTGGGCGAAACGTGCAAGCTTGTGACATATTGTGGCTAACGCGACGGGCTGGAGTTTTGAGACTCTGTGACCGCGGGTTCAATCCCGGCCGGGGGTATGGTTTTGTGACATATTCCCTTGCAACATGAGCCAAGGTCTCAGACCTATGCAGTCCAAATGGTGGTAAGAATGGTCTGTTCCAGTCACTTCAAGACACCCTCAAAGAGAGGTGCCATGAAAGGAAAGGTCAACAGTAATGCCGGTAGTGGCACTCCAGCCTCGACGACAAGCTAGGGTCAATATTTGGCATTATCATAGGTCTGGAGCCATTTGGTCTGCTTCCTTGCCAGGAGCCAGACCGATATGGAAAGACCTGTCTGAGAGGTAAACCTAGATGGTAAACCTATCCCATTCATTGTTTGAGGGGTGTAAAACCCCTATCCCTATACACACACACACACACACACACACACACACACACACACACACACACACACACAAAGACAGGATGTTCCAGAGATGGGACACAGCAACAAGGGGACACAGTTGGAAGTTGAAGACACAGATGAATCACAGGGATGTTAGGAAGTATTTCTTCAGCCACAGAGTAGTCAGGAAGTGGAATAGTTTGGGAAGCGATGTAGTGGAAGAAGGATCCATACATAGCTTTAAGCAGAGGTATGATAAAGCTCACGGTTCAGGGAGAATGACCTAGTAGCGACCAGTGAAGAGGCGGGGCCAGGAGCTTGGACTCGACCCCTACAACCTCAACTAAGTGAGTACAACTAGGTGAGTACACACACACACACACACACAGACACACACACACACACACACACACACACACACACACACACACACACACACACACACACACACACACACACACACACACACACACACACACACACACACACACACACACACACACACACATTATTGAGATTGCTTGCATGACCATAGCTGATGTGCATTATTCTAATCCACATGGCAAGAAGTCTGTCTCACTGGTTGTCTGTGACGGGTGACGGTGACCCAGTGACGGGATGACAGTGAACCGTGCCTGGAAAACTGCTTGACTGAACACTGGGAGTTTAAATCCTATCGACTATACGAAGGTAGTTAAGACTGCAATGTCTCCTGTCCACTACCAGTCAAGAATACTTAAATACCTATAACAGATATTAGAGTGAACTCTATAGGTATATACACTGAGAGATATGCTTCTTGTGTATATACAATGAGAGATATACACCTCTCACTGTATATACCCTTATAGTAACACAAGCATATATAATTTAAATGACTGAGATCTCAGTTAATTAACTCTGTTTATCTTGCGTTAAGTAGAGTTTGCCTTAATGAAGCCTGTTGTGTGGGCGAAATGTCGTTCGTGAAGCAAACTGTGTGAGCAAAAACGTTGCTGTAGGAGAGGAGAGTTATTAAATGGAGAGTTAGAGGTATTGGGAAGATGGAGGGAATATTTTGAGGAAATGTTAAATGTTGACGAAGATAGGGAAGCTGTGATTTCGTGTATAGGGCAAGGAGGAATAAGATCTTGTAGGAGTGAGGAAGAGCCAGTTGTGAGTGTGGGGGAAGTCCGTGAGGCAGTAGGTAAAATGAAAGGGGGTAAGGCAGCCGGGATTGATGGGATAAAGATAGAAATGTTAAAAGCAGGTGGGGATATAGTTTTGGAGTGGTTGGTGCTATTATTTAATAAATGTATGGAAGAGGGTAAGGTACCTAGGGATTGGCAGAGAGCATGCATAGTTCCTTTGTATAAAGGCAAAGGGGACAAAAGAGAGTGCAAAAATTATAAGGGTAAAAGTCTGTTGAGTATACCTGGTAAAGTGTATGGTAGAGTTATTATTGAAAGAATTAAAAGTAAGACTGAGAATAGGATAGCAGATGAACAAGGAGGCTTTAGGAAAGGTAGGGGGTGTGTGGACCAGGTGTTTACAGTGAAACATATAAGTGAACAGTATTTAGATAAGGCTAAAGAGGTCTTTGTGGCATTTATGGATTTGGAAAAGGCGTATGACAGGGTGGATAGGGGGGCAATGTGGCAGATGTTGCAGGTGTAGGTTACTGAAAGCAGTGAAGAGTTTTTACGAGGATAGTGAGGCTCAAGTTAGAGTGTGTAGGAAAGAGGGAAATTATTTCCCAGTAAAAGTAGGCCTTAGACAAGGATGTGTGATGTCACATGGTTGTTCAATATATTTATAGATGGGGTTGTAAGAGAAGTAAATGCGAGGGTCTTGCCAAGAGGCGTGGAGTTAAAAGATAAAGAATCACACATAAAGTGGGAGTTGTCACAGTTGCTCTTTGCTGATGGCACTGTGCTCTTGGGAGATTCTGAAGAGAAGTTGCAGAGATTGGTGGATGAATTTGGTAGGGTGTGCAAAAGAAGAAACTTAAAAGTAAATGCAGGAAAGAGTAAGGTAATGAGGATAACAAAAAGATTAGGTGATGAAAGATTGGATATCAGATTGGAGGGAGAGAGTATGTAGGAGGTGAATGTATTCAGATATTTGGGAGTGGACGTGTCAGCAGATGGGTCTATGAAAGATGACGTGAATCATAGAATTGATGAGGGGAAAAGGGTGAGTGGTGCACTTAGGAGTCTGTGGAGACAAAGAACTTTGTCCTTGGAGGCAAAGAGGGGAATGTATGAGAGTATAGTTTTACCAACGCTCTTATATGGGTGTTAAGCATGGGTGATGAATGTTGCAGCGAGGAGAAGGCTGGAGGCAGTGGAAATGTCATGTCTGAGGGCAATGTGTTGTGTGAATATAATGCAGAGAATTCGTAGTTTGGAAGTTAGGAGGAGGTGCGGGATTACCAAAACTGTTGTCCAGAGGGCTGAGGAAAGGTTGTTGAGGTGGTTCGGACATGTAGAAAGAATGGAGCGAAACAGAGTGACTTCAAGAGTGTATCAGTCTGTAGTGGAAGGAAGGCTGGGTAGGGGTCAGCCTAGGAAAGGTTAGAGGGAGGGGGTAAAGGAGGTTTTGTGTGCGAGGGGCTTGGACTTCCAGCAGGCATGCGTGAGCGTGTTTGATAGGAGTGAATGGAGACAAATGGTTTTTAATACTTGACGTGCTGTTGGAGTGTGAGCAAAGTAACATTTATGAAGGGGTTCAGGGAAACCGGCAGGCCGGTCTTGAGTCCTGGAGATGGGAAGTACAGTGCCTGCACTCTGAAGGAGGGGTGTTAATGTTGCAGTTTAAAAACTGTAGTGTAAAGCACCCTTCTGGCAAGACAGTGATGGAGTGAATGATGGTGAAAGTTTTTCTTTTTCGGGCCACCCTGCCTTGGTGGGAATCGGCCAGTGTGATAATAAAAAAAAAAAAAAATAATTATTATTAGTATTATTATATGTACATTATTTCGCCCTACATATGATGTAGGGCGAAATGACAGTAGTTTGTTGGATTATGTATTGGTAGATAAAAGACTTTTGAGTAGACTTCAGGATGTACATGTTTATAGAGGGGCCACAGATATATCAGATCACTTTTTAGTTGTAGCTACACTGAGAGTAAAAGGTAGATGGGATACAAGGAGAATAGAAGCATCAGGGAAGAGAGAGGTGAAGGTTTATAAACTAAAAGAGGAGGCAGTTAGGGTAATATATAAACAGCTATTGGAGGATAGATGGGCTAATGAGAGCATAGGCAATGGGGTCGAAGAGGTATGGGGTAGGTTTAAAAATGTATTGTTAGTGTTCAGCAGAAGTTTGTGGTTACAGGAAAGTGGGTGCGGGAGTGAAGAGGAGCGATTGGTTGAATGATGATGTAAAGAAAGTAGTAAGGGAGAAAAAGCTAGCATATGAGAAGTTTTTACAAAGTAGAAGTGATGCTAGGAGGGAAGAGTATATGGAGAAAAAGAGAGAGATTAAGAGAGTGGTGAAGCAATGCAAAAAGAGAGCAAATGAGAGAGTGGGTGAGATGTTATCAACAAATTTTGTTGAAAATAAGAAAAAGTTTTGGAGTGAGATTAACAAGTTAAGGAAGCCTAGAGAACAAATGGATTTGTCAGTTAAAAATAGGAGAGGAGAGTTATTAAATGGAGAGTTAGAGGTATTGGGAAGATGGAGGGGATATTTTGAGGAATTGTTAAATGTGGATGAAGATAGGGAAGCTGTGATTTTGTGTATAGGGCAAGGAGGAATAACATCTTGTAGGAGTGAGGAAGAGCCAGTTGTGAGTGTGGGGAAAGTTCGTTAGGCAGTAGGTAAAATGAAAGGGGGTAAGGCAGCCGGGATTGATGGGGGAAAGATAGAAATGTTAAAAGCAGGTGGGGATATAGTTTTGGAGTGGTTGGTGCAATTATTTAATAAATGTATGGAAAAGGGTAAGGTACCTAGGGATTGGCAGAGAGCATGCATAGTTCCTTTGTATAAAGGCAAAGGGGACAAAAGAGAGTGCAAAAATTATAGGGGGATAAGTCTGTTGAGTATACCTGGTAAAATGTATGGTAGAGTTATTATTGAAAGAATTAAGAGTAAGATGGAGAATAGGATAGCAGATGAACAAGGAGGCTTTAGGAAAGGTAGGGGGTGTGTGGACCAGGTGTTTACAGTGAAACATATAAGTGAACAGTATTTAGATAAGGCTAAAGAGGTTTTTGTGGCATTTATGGATTTGGAAAAGGCGTATGACAGGGTGGATAGGGGGGCAGTGTGGCAGATGTTGCAGGTGTATGGTGTAAGTGGTAGGTTACTCAAAGCAGTGAAGAGTTTTTACAAGGATAGTGAGGCTCAAGTTAGAGTATGTAGGAAAGAGGGAGATTATTTCCCAGTAAAAGTAGGCCTTAGACAAGGATGTGTGATGTCACCGTGGTTGTTTAATATATTTATAGATGGGGTTGTAAGAGAAGTAAATGCGAGGGTCTTGGCAAGAGGCGTGGAGTTAAAAGATAAAGAATCACACATAAAGTGGGAGTTGTCACAGTTGCTCTTTGCTGATGACACTGTGCTCTTGGGAGATTCTGAAGAGAAGTTGCAGAGGTTGGTGGATGAATTTGGTAGGGTATGCAAAAGAAGAAAATTAAAAGTGAATACAGGAAAGAGTAAGGTTATGAGGATAACAAAAAGATTAGGTGATGAAAGATTGGATATCAGATTGAAGGGAGAGAGTATGTAGGAGGTGAATGTATTCAGATATTTGGGAGTGGACATGTCAGCGGATGGGTCTATGAAAAATGAGGTGAATCATGGAGTTGATAAGGGGAAAAGGGTGAGCGGTGCACTTAGGAGTCTGTGGAGACAAAGAACTTTGTACTTGGAGGCAAAGAGGGGAATGTATGAGAGTGTATAGTTTTACCAACGCTCTTATATGGGTGTGAAGCATGGGTGATGAATGTTGCAGCGAGGAGAAGGCTGGAGGCAGTGGAGATGTCATGTCTGAGGGCAATGTGTTGTGTGAATATAATGCAGAGTATTTGTAGTTTGGAAGTTAGGAGGAAGTGCGGGATTACCAAAACTGTTGGCCAGAGGGCTGAGGAAGGGTTGTTGAGGTGGTTCGGACATGTAGAGAGAATGGAGCGAAACAGAATGACTTCAAGAGTGTATCAGTCTGCAGTGGTAGGAAGGCGGGGTAGGGGTCGGCCTAGGAAAGGTTGGAGGGAGGCGGTAAAGGAGGTTTTGTGTGCGAGGGGCTTGGACTTCCAGCAGGAATGCGTGAGCATGTTTGATAGGAGTAAATGGAGACGGATGGTTTTTAATACTTGACATGCTGTTGGAGTGTGAGCAAAGTAACATTTATGAAGGGATTCAGGGAAACCAGCAGGCCAGACTTGAGTCCTGGAGATGGGAAGTACAGTGCCTGCACTCTGAAGGAGGGGTGTTAATGTTGCAGTTTAAAAACTGTAGTGTAAAGCACCCTTCTGGCAAGACAGTGATGGAGTGAATGATGGTGAAAGTTTTTCTTTTTCGGGCCACCCTGCCTTGGTGGGAATCGGCCAGTGTGTTAATAATACAATCTCGGTGCTGCAACGTGATTTGCCTTTGCAATGTTGACTACACTGTGTTACATAAACAATAGTATATTTCGTAATAATGTATTAACGTTTGATTCCATCTAGTGCAACAGAAGTCTGTTAACGTCAGCGTAACAGAGGTCTGTTAACGGTATAACAGAACAAGAGCAATAAGCTCTGATATTTTCAGCGCCTCGTTAAAGGTACCAGAACCTTAGTACAAGAATTTTTAAGCCGTTTTTATGGTGTACACAATAACAGGGAGGAAGGGCGCCCCCTCTGTCTCCACGCCCACTACCTGACCCCCACGCCCACTACCCTTCCCACGCCCCCTCGTTCTTTATATATAACCGGCTTAGTGGTGTAAAATGGACCGGCTTAGAGTAGTTCTGGTATTACCAATGGCCGGTACTGCAACCGGTTCGGTTTTAGTGGTTCGATATCAGTGGACCGGGATCGGTAGTCCGGTATTAGTGGTCCAATATCTGATCCGCTGTATCTGTCTGATGTGTATGTGTGTGTGTGTGTGTGTATGTGTGTGTGTGTACAGGGAGCTATAGCTCAACTCTTACACCTTCAGTCTTGGAAGACTAACTTACGATTTTAAAGTCTTGAGTCCTGGTTCCGAGCTCATTATGCCCAGACCAGCCAGTCTTCAACACCCCAGTGACTCTTAATTGCATTCTGGGAATTACCACCACCACCACCACTACCATCTCTACCATCCCTACCATCCCTACTATCCTACCATCTCTACCATCCCTACTATACATGTTCCCCCTTTCCATAGATAACTTCTCTCTCTCTCTCTCTCTCTCTCTCTCTCTCTCTCTCTCTCTCTCTCTCTCTCTCTCTCTCTCTCTCTCCATCCATGAATTTATCGCATTTCCATGGTAATGCTACCATGGTGCCTTCATGTTAGTGCCACCATGTTGCCATCATGGTAGTGCCACCATGGTGCCATCATGGTGATACCACCCATTGTGGTATCATGGTAGTGCCATCATGATAATGCCATCATGGTGGTGCCACCATGGTGCCCTCATGGTAGTGCCACTATGGTACCATCATGGTGGTACCACCATGGTGCCATCATGGTGTTCCATCCTCTTTATAAGACTACGCTAACCTTTATCCTGTCATTTCAGACTCCGTAATCTTGTGATTGTTCCTCCATGCTACCATCCCTCCATGCTACCATCCCTCCATGCTACCACCCCTCCATGCTACCACCCCTCCATGCTACCACCCCTCCATGCTACCACCCCTCCATGCTACCACCCCTCCATGCTACCACTCGTCCATGCTTCCACCCCTCCATGCTACCACCCCTCCATGCTACCACCCCTCCATGCTACCACCCCTCCATGCTACCACCCCTCCATGCTACCACCCCTCCATGCTACCATCCCTCCATGCTACCACCCCTCCATGCTACTATCCTTCCATGCTACTATCCCTCCATGCTACCATCCCTCCATGCTACCACCCCTCCATGCTACCACCCCTCCATGCTACTATCCTTCCATGCTACTATCCCTCCATGTTACCACCCCTCCATGCTACCACCCCTCCATGCTACCACCCCTCTATGCTACCACCCCTCCATGCTACTATCCTTCCATGCTACCATCCCTCCATGCTGCCACTCCTTCATGCTACTACCACCCCATGCTACCACCCCACCATGCTACTATCCTTCCATGCTACCATCCCTCCATACTACCACCCCTCCATGCTACCACCACCCCATGCTACCACCCCTCCATGCTACCACCCCTCCATGCTACCACCCCTCCATGCTACCATACCTCCATGTTACCACCCCTCCATGCTACCACCCCTCCATGCTACCATACCTCCATTCTACCATTCCTTCTTATAATGCTTCGCTCCTCATTCTTCCTCTTCCTCTTCCTCCTCCATTCTTTCACATATACTGTGTAAATTCTAGCCATCCTGAAAGCAGTAGTCGAAGTTGCATCGCAGAACGCTGCTTAGGGTCACTTAGACCAATCTTCCCCTAGGAGGCACGGGATTCTTAACGTATTGACGTGATAATACGCCTCTCTCTCTCTCTCTCTCTCTCTCTCTCTCTCTCTCTCTCTCTCTCTCTCTCTCTCTCTCTCTCTCTCTCTCTCTCTCTCTCTCTCTCTCTCTCTCTCTCTCTCTAGAGGTCGACCTCTGGCCTATCACCCTCCACACACACACAGATGCAGGTGGGAGGTTGCCACTAAACCCCAGCTGACTTCGAGGTCTTCCGAAAAAACAGTCTCCCGAAGGGGATTCCGATTGTAAATAGTCATGAGCTGGCTTGTGTAGTGGGCGCCGGGGATGTCAGCTTGGTCACTGGTTCTGTATGTAGGACCAGTTGGTCGCTGGTTATGTATGTAGGACCAGTTGGTCGCTGGTTCTGTATGTAAGAGGACCAGTTTGTCGTTGGTCTGTTTGTAGGAGGACCAGTTGGTCGCTGGTTTTGTTTGTAGGAGGACCAGTTGGTCGCTGGTTCTGTTTGTAAGAGGACCAGTTGGTCGCTGGTTCTGTTTACAAATAGGACCAGTTGGTCGTTGGTTCTGTTTGTAGGAGGACCAGTTGGTCGCTGGTTCTGTTTGTAGGAGGACCAGTTGGTCGCTGGTTCTGTTTGTAGGAGGACCAGTTGGTCGCTGGTTCGGGAACCAAGACGGAGATATTCTGAAACTGATGGTAAACACTGAAGGCTGGGAATCGTAGCCTGGATCACAAGGTTCCCGTACCTCGATTGGCAGCGCACTCAGCTCACACACACTGAAATCCGTGGTTCGATCCCCTGGTGGAAACATCACAGCGTGTTTCCTTAAGACACCTGCTGTCCATGTTCACCTAGCAGTAAATAGGCACCTGGGTGTTAGTCGACTGATGTGGGTCGCATCCTGGGGACAAATTAACCTAATTTGCTCGAAATACTGTGCCTAACAAGGGGCTTTCTATATAGTAATATGTCATTGGTGTCAGCTATGGTCTGTATAAGTTGTATCATATACTTGAAGAAATAAAGATTATTATTATTATTATTATTATTATTATTATTATTATTATTATTATTATTATTATTATTATTATTATTATTATTTCGCTCTAAGGAGAGTTGTAGCGAGTCAATAACTCTATGAATATTTACTTTGGGCGAAACGTGGCCCCAGTAAAGGTTTCCTTTGAGCCTGCTGGTGTTTTTTATGTTACTATCAGAGGAAGGGAGGGACGGAAGCCGAAAGGTTATTGAGACATTAAGGTTTGAGGCAGCGCTGAGAAGTCCAGCTCAAGACTGTTCATCATTGAGATGAAATAGTCGGCGTATTGATCTGAGGATGGAGAGATGAGCTGAACCAGAGCTCATCCAGAGCTCACCCAGAGCTTACCCAGAGCTCACTCAGAACTCACCCAGAGCTCACCCAGAGCTTACCCAGCCTGGGAAGCTCCATCTTCGGCATCCTCTCCTTCCCTACAACAGGACAAAAAGGCCTTAAGCAAGACAACGTTTCGCTAAATAAAGCTCTACAAAGAGCGAAACTTGCTGTAGTAAAGCCTTGTTCTGGGACGAAGGTCTTCTCTTTATTATCAATAATTAGCGAGCTTTTGAAAATAAAAGCAATTTATTCAGGTTTTTTTCTTCTTGCTACATTCATGTCGACATAGAATGTTGTTCTGAACTAATCTGCATGGACTTCCTACTCATTTCTGAAACATTGAAAGCTCCTGATGATGTGCTGATTGCAACACTGAAAGGCCTCCCCTGTTATATATATATATATATATATATATATATATATATATATATATATATATATATATATATATATATATATATATATATATATATATATATATATATATATATATATATATATGAAGAATATGTCTGGTACATATCCTTCAGATGTTCTTGTCAATCTCAGGTTCCACGTGTGTGTGATCAAGCAGGCTGTGATAGCTACCTTACCCTCTGTCACGGTACATTACATATCGTACCATTATCACTAAAATAAATGAGAGTTCCTGGAGGTTCATAGAGCGTGAACCAAAACACGAACCACTGGTATGTTGCTCTTTAAATATACGTGTACCTAATGCCAACATATACTTGGGTATTATGGGAGAGAATATATGAGAGTCAGGGTCGTAACTCTGTGTGTGTGTGTGAGTATTGTTTATTGTGTTATCTTAACTACTGTAAGAATTATGTAATTGCTTAGGCACAATACAGCTGAGTTTGTGTTGAGGTAGTCTCTTAAGAATTATGGGTATGGAGCAGTGCCAAGCATGGAGAGAGATGGCAACATGAGCCACGTAGATGATTTGTGTGTAGGTAGGTAGGTAGGTAGGTAGGGTGGGAGGTAGGTAGGTAGGTAGGTAGGTAGGGTGGGAGGTAGGTAGGTAGGTAGGTAGGTAGGGTTTCCCGTGGTGAAGATCAGTGGTTAGAATGTCCATTACAAACCTAATCTTGTTCACAACCAAGGCGAGTTTTTATCTTTTGTCGCCTCTTTCGTATGGTTCCAGCACCCATACCTGGGATTGGAGTTGAAAATTAGCCGAGAACACGTTTCAGCCCGACCTAGAGGCCCAGGATGGAGCGAAATATCGTCTTGGTTTCATTTCTAACACGAGAGTTACCAGTGAATAGTTCCGGCCGCCTAAATTGTGATTTTTATTGCAAACTCGTGATGCCCTAACAAATTTCCGTGTCATGTCACTGAAAAGAGAGTACCGACTCATGTCATGACAGTCGTTCCTGTCATCTGCAACAGTGTGAGGTGACCACATGACTTACCTGCAGTTATTTATAAACTGGTATATTTGGTGGGGGGGGGGGCGATTTATTCTAGTCTTGGTATTGGAATTTCTATTTTAACATTGTACTGTGTAGCATTTCAACCTCTGTATTGGTGGAAATGTTTTGTGAAAGACGCACATACACATCGAGGCGGACCCAGGAGCTATGATTCGACCCCTGAAACCACAAATAGGTGAGTACCCAGACTCAGTTATCTACTTACTATTGGGTAAAAGGAGATTCACTCAAATGTGTGTTCGCACACGGTGTTACGAGCTTACAACATTTTCCCAAGTGTCGAGAGAGAGAGAGAGAGAGAGAGAGACAGAGAGACAGACAGAGACAGACAGAGAGAGAGGGACAGAGAGAGAGAGGTTCAACTTTCAGCTAAACGGCATCATCATCTCCACATTGTGTTTACATTCCAGTGACAGAGGCTGGCACGGCGTTGAGTGTGTATTTATAACTGACAGCCTCTGATTGTCAGCCTCTATCTGACAGCCGGTGTCTAACAGCCACTAGCATCAAGCGGACTACTGCAATTTCCCGCAGTAATGTCGTGCTCACTAGACTTATTCACTCACGATAAGAACGCTGAACTCTGTTAGGAAAATTAGCACTGTGTCCCCTTCTTTCGTTCGCGTAAACACACTCGCAGTTAAAACAAACTCCTGTGGTGGAGTTCAGAAACATAGTCTCCTTCTTCAGTTGATCCCCTTCAGAATATATGGTAGGTGAACACTTTTCCACCCTGATACGTGCGGGTTATTTGTGTATTGTAGTAATGCAGTGGTAGTCGTAGCAGTAGTACACGTAGAATTGGGAAAATTGACACAAACGCAGTATAATGCTGTCGCTTATTGACAACGTTTCGCCCACATAGTGGGCTTTATCAGGTCACAAACAGATCTACGTGGGTAAAGAGTACATGGGTATATATACTGTGGAGAGTCAGGTGGAGAATGTTAGCTAGGTTGTGTCTAAGACGGACCTGTAAGAGTCCCACTAACACCCAGGTACCTATTTTACTGCTACGTATACCTGGAGGTTTCAGAGGTGAACGCCCGGTCTGTGACCATACCTCATGGTGGATCAGAGCCTTGTCAACCAGGCTGTTACTGTTGGCAGCACGTAAACAGTGAACAGTAACAGGTGAACAAGTGAACAGTGATATCTGATGTTTCCACCCATTAACACAAAGCCACACTGTGCCAGGCTTAGAGTAACTAGCAGGTCCTAGGTGCATCAGGCTCTAGGTGCATCAGGCCGAAACCCTCTCCAGGTATACTCCAGGTATCCGGCTGGCCACTCCGGTATCAAAACATCTCCGAGTATGCAGGAGTCAGGTGACTGGTGTGGGCCACATCCTGAGAGAGGGCCATGAAAATGGACTAGTGTGGGCCACATCCTGAGGGAGGGCCATGAAAGTGGTCCTCGATGCAAATATGCCATTCTGCTGAGATTTCTGGGGTTATCCCGGATTATTAACTCTCTGGGGGGGAATGATCAGAATAAATTATTCTTTGTTATCGTCTTCTCCTTCTTCTTCTTCTCCTCCTCCTTCTTCTCTACAGACCACTTCCCAGTACTCGCCACTCACCACAAGACCGTCTACTTGTCTCCACACACAACCAAAAAAATTTTTCCCATTTTTTAGAAAGTCCAGGAGCTGTTCTGAGTCGTTTTCCAACCTTCTCTCAGTAAATTCTCACTAATGATATTTTATCGTTAATGATATTCTCTGTTTGGTTATTGTCTTCTGTTTCCACTCCTCGGTTTGCTCGCATTTCCATTCTGTCAATGACAATGGTTACCTGACGTGGGGTTGTAGCAAGGATAGATACTAATAATAATAATAATAATAATAATAATAATAATAATAATAATAATAATAATAATAATAATAATAATAATAATAATAATAATCTTTATTTCTACATGTGCATAATACAACTTATACAGACCATAACTGACATCAGTGACATACTATATAGAAAGCCCCTTGTTATGCAGAGCATTTCGGGATAATTAGGTTCATTTTATCCCCAGGATGAGACCCACACCAGTTGGCTAACACCCAGGTACCTACTTATTGATAGGTGAACAGGGACAGCAAGCATCTTAAGGAAACACACCCTATATTTCCACCCGTACCAGGGATCGAACCACGGACCTCAGTGTGTGAGATGGGTGAGCTAGCAACCCAGCTACGGGAGGTTAGGTTGTTGTGTTTGTTTTGATGCACAAGCAAATATCATGGCACTCCTGTGGAGAGGTTAACGTAATGTGTGTGAAACACGTGTAGCATGTTGGATAGGAGTAAGTGGAGACGAATGGTTTTTATGACTTGACGTGCTGTTGGAGTGTGAGCAAAGTGACATTGATGAAGGGATTCAGGGAAACCGGTTAGCCGGACTTGAGTCCTGGAGGCAGGAAGTACAGTGTCTGCACTCTGAAGAAGGGGTGTTAATGTTGCAGTTTTATAACTGTAGTATAGGCGCACCTCTGTCAAGACAGTGATGGAGTGAATGATGATGAAAGTGTTTCTTTCTCTCGGCTCACCTTTGGGAAACGGCCAATGTGTTAAAAAAATAATAATCTTTATTATTCACCCCATACCCGTCCTGTGGACGATATTCCAAAAAATTACTGAGGTACATAATGGGTCCAGGGACTGGAGGTACATAATGGGTCCAGGGACTGGAGGTACATAATGGGTCCAGGGACTGGAGGTACGTAATGGGTCCAGGGACTGGAGGTACATAATGGGTCCAGGGACTGGAGGTACATAATGGGTCCAGGGACTGGAGGTATATAATGGGTCCAGGGACTGGAGGTACATAATGGGTTCAGGGACTGGAGGTACATAATGGGTCCAGGGACTGGAGGTATATAATGGGTCCAGGGACTGGAGGTACATAATTGGTCCAGGGACTGGAGGTATATAATGGGTCCAGGGACCGGAGGTACATAATGGGTCCAGGGACTGGAGGTACATAATTGGTCCAGGGACTGGAGGTATATAATGGGTCCAGGGACCGGAGGTACATAATGGATCCAGGGACTGGAGGTACATAATGACGTAAGGTGTGAAATTTAGTCCAACTGATAAAGTTTACATTTGGTGGTGGTTTAACCTGCTTGCCAGAGATACTGGTAACCCAGCCGGAGGAGTTTTTTTCAGTAGTCGATGTTTCAACCTCCATAAGGCTTTAAGTAAGACCTATTTAGTGCGAAATGTCCTCTAACAGAAGCATTTGCTCTGCTAAGTGATCTTTAGAGTCGTAGATGGTTGGGTATCCTGGGTAATGTAAACTATGTATGATAATTATACTTATCTATTATTATTATTATTAAAGATTAGCCGGTATTCTCCCGGCCCGGGCCTTTTCCAAGTGGTGGCCCGGCCTTGGCTCCCTCTTTAGGGAGTGTCTGAGACCTAAATCTCCCATGGGAGGAGGCACAAGTACCTCCTCATCTTTGGGACCAACTGTCCCCAGGCCTAGCCACAAGCTAGGCCTCTCTGGTCTGCCATCCCCGCCTCAAGGGGGCAAATGGGAATGACAGTCTTATGAGCTAAAGGCTCGGGCTCAGGCACCTACCCTACCCTAGAAGGGTTAGGCATGGTGTCGATGTATACTTATCTGTATCTAGATATGCTTAGTGGAACCTCAAAAATCGAACTGCTCCCAACACAACCAATTATGTAAGTGTATTTTTGTAAGTGCTTTTATAAGTGTATTTTTAAGGGTCTGAAATGGACTAATCTAATTTACATTATTCCTGATGGGAATAAATTCATTCGGTAAAGGCACTCGAACAGACTTCTGGACCGAAGAAAGTTCGATATTTGAGGTTCCACTGTACTTACTTACTCAATTACTTACTTACTGACTTACTTACTCACTTACTTACTGTCTTAATTACTTACTTACCACCCTCAGTACACTGAAAGATGTTGTTACCTTGATCTACGTGTGGCAGAAGTCGCCTCTCTGATTGGCTAGCATTAATCCACTCTGTACGACACCTGATGGCACTCACAACCCGTATTCACTACAACGCATTCACAAGGCACTGCATCATCACTATTTACACGGGAATTTCAGTTTACAAGTATTAAAAAAACAAGGCACTGAATATCGCTTTGCTTAGGGGTGAAATGATCAGTGATATGCTGTGAGTCTGACTGTTCACTGCTTGACAGGGCACAAGACTGGCAGTTTGGGTGCCCCAGATGCCACGCCTATCACTGGGCACCAGCGAGGGAGGGTGCCACCTCCCAGGACGGAAATACTTTGGCACTGTGCCGCCCTCCTGCCGCCCAAGCCTCGGACACTGCCACTTTTCTAAGTTAACGATAAAAAAAATTACTATGTAGACATGGCGATGTTTTGTGGCTAAAATTAATAAGTTTTTAACTCATAGATCGCCAAAATTTGGAAAAAAACATTCTGTGGAGGATAAAAAATCGTAAATCTTGTCACGCCAATGGAAATAAAGTCACTGTGACGTGTTTTGGGTTGGTAGAGCACTCGGCTCACTCACACACAGGTCCGTGGTTCGATCCCCGGTACGGGTAGGAATATTAGAATGTTGTTTCCTTAAGACACCTGCTGTCCATGTTCACCTAGCAGTAAAATAGGTACCTGGGTGTTAGTCGACTGGCGTGGGCCGCATCCTGGGAACAAACTTGACCCAATTTGCACGATATGCTTTGTATAACCAGGGGCTTTCTATAAAGAAGAATGTCACTGATGTCAGCTATGGTCTGTATAAGTTGTATCATGTACTTGTAGAAATAAAAAAAATTATTATTATTATTATTATTATTATTATTATTATTATTATTATTAGTAGTAGTAGTAGTAGTAGTAGTAGTAGTAGTAGTAGTAGTAGTAGTAGTAGTAGTAGTAGTAGTAGTAGTAGTAGTTACTCGTCTCTCCTACTCCTGCCTGTCAAGGTAGGTGTCCCTGATGCTGGTGAAGAGTTCTTAATCCTTTCGATCTTTAAGAACTGCAGCTACCCCTCCTTTCTCCTGGATCAAACCTGATTATCTCCCATTTATCCAGGCTGTGTATGCCCCATACAACAATAAGGCTGACATCATCATCATCATCATCATCATCATCATCATCATCATCATCATCATCATCATCATCATCATCATCATCATCATCATCATCATATAAACACAGATGGTTACGTCTCTCCTCCCTGCCTTTGTCTCTCCTCTCTTGTTTACTTCGTGCACCTCCCTCATTTACCCTTGTTTTCCCCATTTCCTGTAAGTTCTCGGTAGAAACTTGAGGTCAGTAGAAACAGACTACACTAAAGTTTTAATTATCTGAGTTACCCATTCACTCTTCATTCATTATACAACGTAACTTCAGTCATATTCTCCGTCCTGCTGCTTGCAAAACTGCATAAAATTAGTCCCTAAAGCGTACAGATAGGGAAAGTGGCTTGCAACGCTGCATTAATAAGCAGGGCTCAGCTGTCAGACAGCAAACAAGCTGCCTGTCTGCCTCTGTGTGTTCCCTGAGGAAGATGTGCGAGTTTGTCCTGTTTTCTGACGAACAAGACCCGTGGTAGGAAGCCCTTGTCCTGTTTCCTGAGAAACAAATTCCGTGTCAGGAAGGATATCCTTCTCCTCTTTCCTGACGAGCAAATCCCGTATCAGGACACCCTTGTCCTCTTTCCTGACGAGCAAACCCCGTATCAGGACAACCTTGTCCTCTTTCCTGACGAACAAACCCCGTATCAGGACACCTTTGTCGTCTTTCCTGACGAACAAACCTCCATCGCTCACACGAAAACACAAAAGAAAAGAATCTTGATCTAACGTAACTCATGGATACTCAGTCAATCTTCTATCAAAAGATTTTTGGAACGTTGTAAATAAGAGAATTATTTCCGTGGGAGAGACATTTGTCAGTGTTGTTTTGTTTTTAGGGAGAAAACATTGCTGAGTTGTTTGTGACGGACGGTGGCAAGTGTCTGGCCCATGATGCATTGATTTCCTGCCATTGGTCGCCAGCTTGGAACATACTTGTGTCCCTTTCTGTCTCCTTTCTGGCTCCAGCTCCGGCCTGGCCACGCACGCTTGTTTCTTTCTGGCCACTGCTTCTCTGTTTCTGGCCACCTTATTGTCTGTTTCTGGCTACTCGTTTGTCTGTTTCTGGCCACCCTTTGGTCTGTTTCTGGCCACTCTTTTGTCTGTTTCTGGCCACGCTTCCAGCTTGACCACCCCTTTTGTCTGTTTTTGGCCACCCTTTTGTCTGTTTCTGATTACACCTCCAGCTTGACCACCACTTTCGTCTGTTTCTAACCACTCCTCCTCCGTGTACTCACACAGTTGTTGACATTTCGCCCGCGCAGTAGGTTTCTTCAGTCAACTGCAGGCGATTAGAACACTAGAAACAGTAGCAGTGGAGAGGTAATTTTGAGGTGATCAGTCCCTCTGTCTTGATGCGTCGATCACAGCTCCTGGCCCCCTCCTCTCAACTCTTATCGGTCGGTTTCACTGATTCCATTCCTTTAAGGCTCGATCATATCTACTCTTGAAGCTGTGTATAGAGTTTGCCTCCGCCACCCCTTCAGCTGGTGCATTACATTTACTTAGCATCCTGAGACTGTAAAAGCCCTCTCTAACATCCATCTTTGCATGTCATTGATGACCCTTGGCTGGCTCTCTCTCTCTCTCTCTCTCTCTCTCTCTCTCATCCCTTACATCTCCTGCATGTTGCCTCTGTCTCTTCTAGTGTTGTTAGGTCCATTTTTTTTAACCCTCAATTCAGTTATCAGTCTTGTTAATTCGTGAATTTTCCTGTTTCTTTAAGTGCCTAGCTATGTTAGAAAAACATAGATCTTTCTCTAACCTTGTCAAACGTTATATAGATCAGAGTCGCAGAAAAATGTAATGTGTCCAAGGTTGCAGGAATTTCTACTACATAAAGACGTTGCAGTCTTGCAATCATAGGATAAGAGTCGTTGCATTAAAGAGATATTTGCAAGATTATATATAATTAGAAAATGGTAATTTGAGAAGGCAGTAATACGTTTTTGCTGGACCAGCCAAGACTTTGGTCAGCAATGGTGTGTCAAGTATCTAGGTCAGAAATATATTATCATTAAGGCAGTGATTGGTCATAGGAGTTTAGTTGTGCCGCCTGATCGGCTTGCTATTGTGTACCTCACATTCATCCTGTGATGGGATGTCAAAGATTACAATGGATCACAAGAGTAGCGTTACCCAAAACAAAACACTAACCTCTCGGGTACGGAATCCGTCGCGTACCTTGTCATTGTGGACAGATGCTGTTCTCAACCTCGGAAACATTACTGCGCAAACCCAGCTATTGCATCTCCAACCTTATAACACCTAGATTACCTCTACGCTAAAATCCTGCACAAAAAGAATATATTTTTTACAATATCTAGACAAGTTCTCCAGCATTTCCACATCCAAGGACCCTAGAGGAAATAAGTCACCTTGTTTGACGTATATGGGTTATCCTAGGTAATTTGCACATATTATGTATGGTGATTTGTTTAACGGTATTTATTTGTACCTGTACCTAAATAATCTTTCTTATTTAATGTGTGTCCGCTAGTGGATCCGAGACTCCGGCTTGAGGGTTCACTCGGCCCTCGGGCCGTCGCAGCTCTTCAACCCAACAACAACAACTGAAGTCTTCTCGTTTGTTTTCCATATATACTGGTACAAATTTTGACTTTATATGCAACACAGCCACGGGAGGGAGTTGAGTAATAGCTCTAGGCCTTCCTGATGATGTGTTGATTGCAACATCAAAGGCCTGGAGCTATCACTCAACACCTCAGTGATTGTGTTGCATTTTGTATCTCTCGTTCTCGATTTTTGCATAATATAAACTGACTATATTAAAAAATAATATAATTAAAATTTCATCACAGGGTTTTGACCGCCAGTACATGGTGGAGGAGCCGTGGAAATGTGTATAATGTATAATAATGTATATAAATGTGTATAATGTCACCATTGAAAATTATTTCATTGTCTTTCAGATTTGTTCGCTTTTTTTTTTTTGTCTATATTTCCTTTTTTATTGTCCTTTAAGAATGGTGCTCTGATGCTGTTGAAGGCTCTAAATCCAAGGAATTAGAGCTATCCTCTTTCCTCGGATCAAATTTATTATTACCCCATTATTTCATACCTCAAGGACTCCAGTGGAAATAAGTCTCTCTGATTTTTATTTTTTGGGGGGTTATCCCACCTCAATGGAGGTTCCTTGATGCTGGTGAGGGGCTCTTGATCTAGGGAATTGGACCTGTGCTCATTCCTTGAATTAAGCCTAAATACCTTTCAATCCCCCCCCCTGCACATGTGCTGTATAATCCTACGGGTTTAGCACTCCCCCATGATTATAATAATTTGGGATTATCCTGGGTAATCTACACCTATGCTGCTGTGTATGATAATTTACGTAACTGTATTTATGTGTACGTAGACCTGAATAAACTTGCTTATTATGTTTATTATCTTAAACCCTAAGCACTGTATGGCACTTAACAGGTTTAATGTGTCTATCAATGTAATACTAATAATAATTCGCAAGGGTCATAATAGGTGACTAGTTAACCCTTAAACGGTCCAAAGAGATTGACGTTCAAATTCGTAGTGCTACAAAAGTAGATCTACTTTTTTTTACATATTTTCAAATATAACAAATAAAAAATGTATTATTATTATTATTATTATAATAAAAAAGAAGCGCTAAGCCACAAGGGCTATACAGCAATAAAAAAAAAATGTAGATAAATGTTTTTTTTTTTTTTTTTACATTCAGATGTTGAAACATATATATACGTTTGGACTGTTTAACGGTTAATGGCCTAGGTTAGAGCAAAACATTGTGATAGGTTCCAGTCTCGTGTGTGCGGGTTATTTGTGCAGCTTCCTTTTATCTCTTCATTTTTCTTTTTTTTTCTTATTTTCTTCGCCCTCTTTTTCTTCATTATTTTCCTTCCTTGTATTTCTTCATCTTTTTCCTTATTTCTTTTTTATTTTTCCTCTTTCTTTTTTCTTCTTTCTTTTTCCTCCTTCTTCATCCTTTTTCTTCCTGTCTTCTTATTTTTAGTTTACCTTATTAGAAACAGACAGGATGTAAACAGTTTCAATTATCACTAAACCATGTAAAATAACATTTCATGGTTTTTTTTATTTTCAGGTGACACTAATGTCAATGCAAATTCCATTCAACATGATGATGAGCTCAAGTTTCTGGAGCATTTTACAGACATCTTATTTTAGCACTTCGTCAGTCGCAAATAAGATTGTTCCGAAAAACTTAAAAGGTCGAAAGACAAGCGCCTCAGATTGGTTGACTAGACAGCTGAATGACCCCTATGTTAAGCTTGCCAAATTCAGGCAATTCAGGTTAGTTTAATTTGCTGTATGCAGTAAAACCTTAATTTAAAGGGCCTCAACGGGCCTGGATTTAATAGAGAAAATGTATGGCCAGACATTCAGAAGCATTTGAGGCCTGGTCATGGACTGGGCAGCAGGGGCATTGACCCCTGAAATTCCCTTCAATAATAAACAAAGTCTGTTAATTCACAAATTCTCTTATTTGCTAGGTAAATTAATTTCTGACTTTTTGGGTTATCCTAGGTTCTTTACATATACAGTGGACCCCCGGTTAACGATATTTTTTCATTCCAGAAGTATGTTCAGGTGCCAGTACTGACCGAATTTGTTCCCATAAGGAATATTGTGAAGTAGATTAGTCCATTTCAGACCCCCAAACATACACGTACAAACGCACTTACATAAATACACTTACATAATTGGTCGCATTGGGAGGTGATCGTTATGCGGGGGTCCACTGTATTCTGCTATGTATGATAATCTGTGTATTTGTGTATACGTACCTGAATAAACTTCCTTAACCCTTTGACTGTTTCAGGCTCCTCTCTGAAACTGTCATTCTATGTCGCTCAATTTTTTAAAAAAAAAAAATTATTTTTTCTTATCAAATGATAGAGAATCTTTTCCCGATGGTAATGACACCAAAAGTTCGAAATTTGGTCGAAAACTCGTGGAATTATGCTCCGGCGAGGTTAGCGGTCTCGGCGACATATGCGTATCGGCGATTTCGCCGACTTTGAGCCCTATTTTCAGCCAATTCCATTGTTCCAGTTGACCAAACTCATAGCTATTTCTTTAGAACTCCATTTTATCTATCAGCTGAGCACAAGAAACCTCCCATTTACTAATTTGGACTACCCAATATGGTGGTCAGAAATTGGCAATTTGGCCAATTTCATGCAAACTAAAAAAGATGCCAATTTCAAAATAGGGTCCAGAATAAACAAGGTAGACATTCGTGGCACTAAAATAACATATGCTCTGTTCATTAGTCACATCTCTAGGCCCCTCTTATATTATTATTGCTTTCTATTTTGATTTTTTATTCATACAAAAAAATACAAAATTTACTGTTATGCAGACTACTGCATTATTGTAAAAATGGTATAAATAATATCAGTGCACTAGTGAAAGAATATTAGACTCCCCAGTTGACGTGTATTGGACGTGTGGTGTGATTTATTTACTCCTGAACATTGGTAAAAATCGAACATTTCCGCTACTTTGAGCTCAGTTTCAAGGTCGTTTTCATGGTCAAAGTAATGAAAACCATCTCTAAAATAAAAAATTCCTATAGGGAGGGAAGAAAAAAAATAGGTGGGGTGTGTTAAACATTGTGGTCATAGGTAGTGAGCGTCGAGGGGCATCACTGCATGCCTTCCTGCGTCTGGACAGATACTGCAACATAGGAGACATCGCAGCTGAGCTGTGATGTAACAGGGTACGGTTTCCTCTGGAACAGTGAAGCAGTCATTGTAAGAGTCGCTGCAGGTTCACTCAACCTGGGGCATAACCTGCTGGTGCCCTTGAGTGAGGCGTCGTCAATACTTGGCAACTGGGCAGGACTTCTTCTGGCAAGCGACTCAGGAGGACATTTCTCGACTGGTACTGTCGCTGGGGCTGTCACTGCCAGCGAGCATGGAGTCATGGCAGCGACGACTCAACGAAACATCTGGGAGTCGTAACATCATACACTGTACTGGAGTGAGCGGGCTAGAAGTCAAAGTGACATCATCTTTGTGCAGGCTGCTCACTGAAGCTATGACACGAGGCTGACACAGCGCCTGCCGACAGGGCTATCTGCAGCTTGACAAGTGTCATTCTCTCGGCAGTTGGAGTTATAGCAGAGGTTAGTCTAAGCATCCCCAGACTTGTTTCTCTACATATAACTGCACTCTGACGGTCTGGAGGTGAAGGGAAACAAATCTCAATGGGAATCGTAGCAGGTACAATTCTGCAGGGCATCACGAGCAGCGAACAATAAGAGCTTACTGTACAAGAGGCTCAGACGCACGGGCTGACTAATATCAGCTGTCAAACGCGTGGGTCACACTGGATGACAAGTAACATGAGGTGCTACACAGTGGTCTGGGATCAAGACCACACAGGACACACGGAAAACTGCACACACCTGCACTGCACATGCGGCACTACATGGCTTACTAGCAAATGATGCTTTTCTGTGCAAATATTGACACTAAGCTATACACGAACATGTGAGAACACTGACTGAGAGGAATTAATTAACACATGACATATTTTCTCTCAATTTTCTCGACAATACTGAAATAATTATTAGAACACTCGATGTGACATCATGTGATGTCAGGCGTGATGTCACGAGGTGACATCAGCAGTATGGTGACGTCAGCAGATGTCTCAAGGTGATGTCATGAGGGATGTCATGGGGTGACATCAGGCAGACATCGTGACATCGTGAAGTCGGGCAGCATCGTGGGTGACATCATGAAGTCGGGCAGCATCGTGGGTGACGGTGCGAGGTGACATCAGCGTGATGCGGCAGCAGACTACAGCATTTGGCTTATGACATCTGACTAGGTAATCCACGTGGCTTGTAGATCCACATGGCATTGTCCACACATGGCTTAGTGATCCACGTGGCTTCGAGTGGCCTCAGGCACTCGGATACACAGCTCTGGCAATGAATTCATGCTGAAAACAGCAGAAAACACAGCAGAGGGAGTGATGGCAGTGGTGGTGTATGGTGGTATACAGTAGGGCGAGCGTGGGTGAGGCAAGGAACCTGACCGCTTCCTCTCCCACATACCCACTTGGAGAATCACCCACACTGGATGCTGAAATCACCACAAATTCACCTCTGACTTGCTGAAATAGCCATGTAGAGCTGAAAAACAACAGCAGCAACATACAAGTGACGCTGAACACGTGACTTGAGAAACAGCGTGGGGTGCTGTGGCGGCCAAATCCTGCTTGTACCTGCGTCTGGATGCTGAAATGTGCAGACACGACATCAGGATAACTCACTGAGAGACGGATGCTCCTTGTGTTGGGTGATGAAGTGAAGATGACGTCATCCATCTTCCTTCCTCTCTCTGGGCAAACACACTTGCTGCGACCACTGCTTCCACCAATGTTTACGGGATTATTGGGTCATTCTTGGTAGCAGGGAGTAATAATAAAGGCTTCGGAGGCTTCTTACTTTATTTGCGTTGTCGTGGGGTACACAGGCAGTGTGTTAAGTGCCCATGACCCGGGAGGGCCATGCCCACGAGGGAGAGAGGAGTAAGGCCTGTTGTCTGAGTGAAGGCTGCTGATAGAGTGAGGTAGAGGCAGGGGTGGGCAGGCAGGCATGCCCACCGAGAGACCTGGCCTCTGGTGGAAACTATGGGAATTAGGCATGTAGGCTCACTGGCTGCATTAAATCCCATTAAATCTCACAGTGCTGTGCATTCTATGGGCATTCTGATTATTGTATATTTTGCCCAAGCAGTAATTTTAATTAACCCTTAAACTGTCCAAACGTAGATCTACATTGACGTGCATAGCGCTCCGAACATAGATCTACGTTTTTTTTACATGCTTTCAAATGGAGAAAATAAAGGTCGGAGCACTACGCATGTGAACGTAAATCTATATTTGGACAGTTTAAGGGTTAGAGAATAACAAAGAATCTCAGTTCTCGGATTTAATAGATTTAACCCATTAAATCCAAAATTTATCCGTCACTCTCATGATCATTGAAAAATATTTTCTTTATTCGGTTTTAACATAACCCCCTGTTATATCCAGGGTTCACTGTACTTTTATTATTTAAAATACAGTCCTACCATATGCTGCAATTAGTGAAACCAATAACCTGACCACAGAGTGACTGCCAGCATTTTTTTTTCCAGATCTTTTCAGGATTATCCTCACTCTCTTTCCTTCCTCTATAGGGATTTATATGTTTCATGTCATTCATTTTGATTCATTCTTCTTCTAAATGACTAAACCATCTAACATCCTTTCTTCGCCCCGACTAATGCTTTATTAACCCACACCTCCTAATTTCACACCGGAATTTTCTGCATATTTACAATTACTACACGTTCTTTTGATTGGTGACACTCCACTGCCTCCAATCGTTCTCAGCTGCCGTATTTACCACCCAAGTCACATCCATAGGAAGATGTTGCACACATTTCACACATTCCTTTGCTCCTCCATAGGATGTTCTTTGACTCATTAAGATTTTAATGAACACTTTCACTTCTTTTTCCTCATCAATTGATAATCTCATCCTTTCTATGAATTATTCGCTACTACTTCTGCCAATCTCATGATCTGAAAACACCACTTTTCCACATTTCCTCCTCTCTCACTTGACATCCATTTCTTTCTTATCAACTCCATTTGATAAATATCACTTTGTTTTTTCTTATATAACACTTAATTTTCACTACATATATTTCAACACCACTTCACTTGTCTTGTAATGCTTTAGAATTTCTATAGCATGCAGCATCAGAGAGAAAAACGTGTCAATTCCATTTTTAATGATTCTCACAATGAATCCTCAACACCCTCTAAGATTCGAACATTTATTTACACTCCATCTATAAGATAAAGCTCAAACCATAATGACATTTATATCCTTGTCTTGATCTTACTTACCGGGAAAAAGTGAGCTCCTCTCCCCACACACTCACCTGGAGTCTTCACCATCCTCAAAGCTCACAGCATTTGTATTATCAATCTGGCTTTCCAAACTCAGAATATCTTTCATTGCTCTTCTGTTCACTCTATCACATGCCCTTTCTAAACTACAAATGCAATAAAACTTCCTTGCCTCATCTAAAAGGTGCTTCAACAAAGACTGATTCACTATCATCCCCCACCCACTTCTGAAAAGCCTTCCTGCTCATCCAAGCACTTACATCTCTGTTCCTTACCTCCAATTCTCTTCAATATAACCTGTCGCATATTTCTTTCCTGGTGCATACTCAGTAAACTTATCTCCCATACCTTACAATCTTTGTCCTTTCCTTTATATAAAGGATTATGAAGACAAGCCTTCTGCCAACCTCCTTAGGTACCTTCCCTTCTTTCATACATTTATTTAAACAAAAGCACACCACTAACACTATGATCTTCTGCTTTTAACATTTAAACATGATCCCATCAGTTTCCAGTTGCTTATCTCCTTTCTATTTTATGATGTCTTCATGCATTTCATCATGATTTATATTCTTGCTTCCCTTCTTCACTCCCAAAAGATGGCATACCTCCTGGCCAGTGCATGAAATTACCACCTCCCTTTCTTCCTCAACATTTAAAAAGTTCCTCAAAATACTTTCGCCATCTACCCAATACCTCCCTCTCCCATCTACCAAATTCTACCTGTTTTAATCGACAAACTATACTTTCCTAGCTTTAACTGTTTAACTCCTCCAAATTTTTTCTTATTTTCATTAAATTTCTTGATGCGCTCCTGCCTTCATCTGCCTTTTGCACCTCTCACCACTTCTACCTTCTTTTTACTCCATATACTCTGCTCTTCTTATAACACTGCTTTGTAAAAACCTCTCGGGAAGCTACCTTTGTCTTTTATCAGCACTCACTGCACTAATCATCAACTACCTCTTCTCTGCCCTCACTCCTCCATAACCACAAACTTCTGCCCCACATTCAACACTGCATTTTAAAATATTAATTTTCTAAATTTCTTTATTTACTCATATCTCTTTTGCACTCCTAGCCCACCTTCTGCCAATACGTCGCCATACAGGACTCTAACGATCACCTCCAAATGCTACTCAATTATGTGCGGTTTATGGCAAGTGTCATGTATGAACAGTCTGAAATGGACTAATTTACTGTTGTTATCTTATAAAAATTAATAAAATACCTGAATATACTACTGAATGAAAGTTCGTTAACCGGGGTCTACTGTATTCCCGCCTAATTTCTCCTTTAGTTTATATACTTCACCTCCTTCATTTAATATGCCACCTCTTTCGACTACTTGTATTCTGAACTGTGAAGGCACCTAACACATTCCTGATATCAGCTGCCTCATAAACATGTACATCCTGGAGCCATCGATCAACTTTTATCCACCAAATACACAATCTAACAAACTACTTAATACATGCCACATCATACCTTTGTATATCATCATCCTTTTCATAAAATATGTAACATTTGACACCAAATTTTTCTCCACAGCTCCACCAAAGGTTCTCATCACACGCCTACCCCTGGCACCCCAAATTTAGCCTACTACTCCTCCATAAGATTTCACCCACTTTACTGTTCACATCCAATCTTTATTTTACTCCACATAATCCTTGAATTTATGCATTTGTAGTCCCTCTTTTCCTGCCATAGCTTTTCCTTCAACATTATTGCTACTCCTTCTTTAGCTCTAACTCTATTTGAAACCCCTGACCTAATCCCATTTATTCCTCTCCATTGAAACTCTCCCACCCCTTCAGCTTTGTTTCACTTAAAGCCAGGACATCCAGTTTCTTCTCATTCATAACATCCACAATCATCTCTTTCTTATCATTTGCACAACATCTACGCACATTCAGACTTCCCACTTTGACAATTTTCTTCTTCTTTTTCTTTTTAGTAATCTTTACAGGAAAGGGGTTACTAGCCCATTGTTCCCGGCATTTTAGTTGACTTTTACAACACGCATGGCTTACGGAGGAAAGATTCTTATTCCACTTCCCCATGGATATAAAAGGAAAAGTAATAAGACCAAGAACTATTAAGATAAAATCAAAGAAAACTCAGATGAGTGTGTATAAATAAACATGTACATGTATGTGTAGTGTGACCTAAGTGTAAGTAGAAGTAGCAAGACATACCTGTAATCTTGCATATTTATGAGACAGACAAAAGACACCAGCAATCCTACCATCATGTAAAACAATTACAGGCTTTCGTTTTACACTCACTTGGCAGGACGGTAGTACCTCCCTGGGTGGTTGCTGTCTACCATATATATATATATATATACATACATACATACGGCCGACTTGTTAAAAAATATATATATATATATATATATATATATATATATATATATATATATATATATATATATATATATATATATATATATATATATATGTACGTACGTATATATTTTTTTAACATACTGGCCATTTCTCACCGAGGCAGGCTGACCTGAAAAAGAAGAAATGAAAGCATTTCTTAATTACATTTAGTAATTTATGCAAGAGAAGGTTACTAGCCCCTTCCTCCTGCCGCTTTAGTCACCTATTATGACACGCATGGCTTACGGAGGAATGATTCTTCTCCATTTCCCCATGGAGAATATACAGTATATATACAGTTTGTTTTATTTTTTTGCAGAGCTCGAAGTGCTTTCAAGTTGTTAGAGATAAATGAGAAGCACAATATCTTAAAACCTGGACAAGTGGTGCTGGAGTGTGGAGCAGCCCCAGGTGCCTGGACTCAGGTAGCTGTCTCGGGAGTTAATAGCCTACCTCAAGGTTGAGTATTCCTAAGTATATATATATACATATATTGCGACTGCAGTTTGTGGCGTTATCATTGTCTTCAGCTCCATCTACATCAAATTCAAATTTATATTTTTTTTTTTTTGCAGTACAAAAATAATGTATGATATATTAGACACATGTGCAACTCTTGGGTATCTTTATTGAGGAAAAGTTTCGCGAAACGTTTCCTCAATAAAGATACCCAAGAGTTGCACATGTGTCTAATATATCATCATGTCGGTTCTCTGAACCATTCATCTTCATACAAAAATAATGTAGTTGACATGGAATATAACAGTGACGGACACACAAGAAAGCCACTAATAGGCAATTCATTTTGGGCAGCTTTCATGGTTGAACCTTCAAGGTTGAACCTTCAGTGGTTGAACCTTCAGTGGTTGAACCTTCAATGGCTGAACTTTTAAGAATGAACCTTCAAGGTTGAATCTTCAATGGGGGTTACCTTGATGCTGGTGAAGGGCTTTTGATCCAATGAATTTCAGGTACTCTTCTCTCCCATTCCCACTGGCTGTATGACCCCTACAGGTTGAGCACTTTCTCATAAATATAATTTTTTTTTTTTTAATGTACTGGCCATCTCCCACAGAGGCACGGCGCCCTATAAAGAAAAATGGAAGTCTTTCTTTTTACATGTAGTAATTTGTACAGAAGGGGTTACTAGTTTCTTACTCCTGGCATTTTAGTCACCTTTTACAACACACATGGCTTATGGAGGAAAGAAAATACTGTACAATACAACCCTCAAACTGCAGGTTCACTTTCCATGGTTTCAGTTATCCGCGGTTTGCTGTGACTGGAACATAACCTTTAATTTTGCTAAATAATGACCCCAGAGTGCAAAAGTAGTGATGGTGGCAGTTCTTCAGAGCCTAAGGGAAGCCATGAATTGTTCCCTTTCAGTGAAAAAGTGCTAATTCTCCACTTATGGTGCATAATTTATCAATTAAACTATCATAGGTATGTATGTAATCAGAAAAACTACTTATATATAGGGTTCACTACTATCCACATTTTAGGCATCCATGGCAGAGCCTTGGAATGTATTCCTGTGGATAAGTGGGTCTTACTAATAGTACTTGAGCATATTTCTGGCAAGGCAGTGATTGAATAAATGAGAGCAAATGTATTTTCTCTTTTTTCTTTTCTATTTTAGGTCTCCCTACTTCACTGGAAGATGGCTGGTGTTTTAAATAAATAAAATGTCACAGTTGAACTCTGAAAGTATGGGTGGCTACATTTTGTGCTCGTATACAGTCTGGTTAGCTGGACTTGAGTCCTGGAGGTGAGCAGTACAGTGCTTGCATTCTGAAGGAGGGGTTTGGATATTTACTGTTTAGAGGGGCATCTGAACTTTCGTATCTGTGCGCCTCTGGCAAGACAGTGATGGTGTAAATGATAGTGAAAGTGTTTCTTTTTCACGTCACCCTGCCTCGATGGGAGACGGCCAGCACGTTAAAAGTAATAAACACCTTCATCCACAATTCTAATGCCTTTTCATTCTTCCTGAGGAGTTTTTAAAGATTTTTTTAACTGTCACATGCTCTTGGCATCAACAAATGGAGGTCTCATATATTTTTTTCATGGTGAAACTTGAGCTAAGAAAATAAAAAACAAAATGTTTGAAGAAAGTTTGCAAGCATTACGAAGTTTGTAAACATTTGCAAAGACACACGATACAGTTTTAATATGTATGTTGAGAGAGAAAAATAGCAGTAGAGGATAGCAGCCTTCTTCTAGATTACTTCTTTTGTAGCTAGTGTAGTAAATGAGTGCATTTCATATTACAGAAGTGAATTTCCCAATGATAGAAATATTGACATTTTGCAGATATCAACAAACCCCAGGGAACAGTTGTTGCTGTTGATATTTTAGCAGTTCACTCCTTGCCTGGGGCAGTGATGCTGGGAGGCAAGGACTTCACTCAACAAGGAACTCAGCAGCATATACTGAAGGTGCTGCAGGGTAAAAAGGTAGGAACTGTGTAGTGCTCACTTTCTTGTGATATTAAGTCAAAGATTTATTTCCATATGATATAGTGTTTGTAGAGAGATGGGTGACATTTGGTTTGTACATGCAGAAAGCTTCATCAAGTACAGAAAAATAAGCAAAGAAACACTGCCTTGTAAAGCAAGTAAGTGTCCTGAGGTTAGGTTAGGCAGTGGAGACGTTAAACAAAAGTCAAGGAATTTTACATTGTATGTGTCCAAATTTGGCAGACTCCCTACCAGTCCCCAACTCTATCATTCATACCTGATATAAACCATAATTTTTAAAGGGGTGGCAAGAGAATCCAGGAAAAGACCTCAGTCAGATCAGGAAGCACTTGTCCTCTTTCCTAACAAACCTGACCTAACTATACCAGAGTAAAAAAGAAGATTGGAGATTTTTTAAACAATTTATTTTTATATAAATACAGCTTTTTTTGTTTAGTTTTTAACACATTCTCATCATTCCTCACCACGGTAGAGTGACCCAGAAATGAGAGAATGCATTCATCGGTATTCATTCAGTCGTTTTCTTGGCAGAAGCATACAGACATCACAATTCAGGTGGCTTCTGAACTGCAGCATCCTCACCCCTTCTTTAGGGTGCAAATGGCACTGTGCTTCTCACCTCCAAGTCTCAAATTCTGAGACTAATTTTGTTACGGGAGCAAAACAATGATTTCTATTGCTGTAGTTAATGCTAGTCTCAAAAGTTTTGGAAGTTGGAAGTTAGTTTTTTTTAATACAACGGCCATCTCCCCCCCCAAGGCAGGGTGATCCGAAAAAGAAGAAATGTAAAGCTTTCCTTATTTTTACACAGTTATTTTTATGGCATTATATAACATACCTATTTTGCCCATTGAACTGTTTAACTGTAACACCTAAAAATTATTAACCCAGGCAGTTTATCCCACATTTCTAAGTGAATAGAGACGAACGGTTTTTGGGACCTGACGAGCTGTTGGAGTGTGAGCAGGGTAATATTTTGTGAAGGGATTCAGAGAAACTGGTTAGCTGGATTTTTGGGAAGTACAATGCCTGCACTTTAAAGGAGGGGTTTGGGATATTGGCAGTTTGGAGGGACTTCTAAACTGTCGTACCTGAGCACCTTTGCAAAGACAGTGATTATGTATGAGTGAGGTGAAAGTGTTGAATGATGAAAGTATTTTTATTTTTGGGGATTTTCTTTCTTTTTGGATCACCCTGCCTCGGTGGGAGATGACCGATGTGTTAAAAAAAAAAAATCTGATACCCTGACGATGCTGGAGTGATATAATGCTGTTGTCTTGGTGCAGGCAGTGTGTAGCCTCTGTGGAAACTTACATCTTTCATGGGCTCCCTGCACCACTGTTAATGTAGATAGTTTAGCAATTAACAATTTGAAAGATAAATTAGAAAATGAGAATATAATTTAAACTCAAAATTTATTAAGCTGATAGAGGTTTTTTCTTTGGAAATTTATTTGTTTCATATACACCTACCATCCGACTTACGACCGAGTTCGGTTCCGAGAAACCAGTCGTAAGTCGAAATGGTCGTAAGTCGAACTTTACTACTGAATATCAACAAAACATTTTTGTAATGACTTTATTTTATTGTTTTATTTTGGTATTTCATGTTTTACTTTACTTTTTATGTTGTTAGTACTGTATTTTATACTGTAAGGTTTAGGATAAACACTGTGTACAACACAAATAGTTGTTTATTTCCCAGAAATTTGGCATAAAAAACACGGTCGTAAGTCGAGTGGTCGTAAGCCGAGCAGGTCGTAAGTCGGATGGTAGGTGTACTAGTAAATTTTTCGTATCTTGTTCAGATACAGTACATGTATGACTTTTGATCAAGTGAAAGTAAGAGAATTAAAGTTATACATATTTCTTGCAGATAGATGTCATTCTCTCTGATATGGCCCCTAATGCTACTGGCACTAAGGATCTCGATCATGAGGTCATTATCGAACTTGCATATTCTGCTCTAAGATTTGCCATTCAGCACTCTGCTTTACAGGCGACTTTCCTTTGTAAGGTCGGTACTTTACCTTATTCAAGAATAAATAATAAGTATTTTTAGCTTTACATTTTATGATTTTATGCGTGTCGTATGAGGCGACTAAAATGCCGGGAGCAATGGGCTAGTAACCCCTTCTCCTGTATACAATTACTAAAAAAGAGAAGAAGAAAAACTTTATAAAACTGGGTTGCTTAAATGTGCGTGGATGTAGTGCGGATGACAAGAAACAGATGATTGCTGATGTTATGAATGAAAAGAAGTTGGATGTCCTGGCCCTAAGCGAAACAAAGCTGAAGGGGGTAGGAGAGTTTCAGTGGGGGGAAATAAATGGGATTAAATCTGGAGTATCTGAGAGAGTTAGAGCAAAGGAAGGGGTAGCAGTAATGTTAAATGATCAGTTATGGAAGGAGAAAAGAGAATATGAATGTGTAAATTCAAGAATTATGTGGATTAAAGTAAAGGTTGGATGCGAGAAGTGGGTCATAATAAGCGTGTATGCACCTGGAGAAGAGAGGAATGCAGAGGAGAGAGAGAGATTTTGGGAGATGTTAAGTGAATGTATAGGAGCCTTTGAACCAAGTGAGAGAGTAATTGTGGTAGGGGACTTGAATGCTAAAGTAGGAGAAACTTTTAGAGAGGGTGTGGTAGGTAAGTTTGGGGTGCCAGGTGTAAATGATAATGGGAGCCCTTTGATTGAACTTTGTATAGAAAGGGGTTTAGTTATAGGTAATACATATTTTAAGAAAAAGAGGATAAATAAGTATACACGATATGATGTAGGGCGAAATGACAGTAGTTTGTTGGATTATGTATTGGTAGATAAAAGACTGTTGAGTAGACTTCAGGATGTACATGTTTATAGAGGGGCCACAGATATATCAGATCACTTTCTAGTTGTAGCTACACTGAGAGTAAAAGGTAGATGGGATACAAGGAGAATAGAAGCATCAGGGAAGAGAGAGGTGAAGGTTTATAAACTAAAAGAGGAGGCAGTTAGGGTAAGATATAAACAGCTATTGGAGGATAGATGGGCTAATGAGAGCATAGGCAATGGGGTCGAAGAGGTATGGGGTAGGTTTAAAAATGTAGTGTTAGAGTGTTCAGCAGAAGTTTGTGGTTACAGGAAAGTGGGTGCAGGAGGGAAGAGGAGCGATTGGTGGAATGATGATGTAAAGAGAGTAGTAAGGGAGAAAAAGTTAGCATATGAGAAGTTTTTACAAAGTAGAAGTGATGCAAGGAGGGAAGAGTATATGGAGAAAAAGAGAGAAGTTAAGAGAGTGGTGAAGCAATGTAAAAAGAGAGCAAATGAGAGAGTGGGTGAGATGTTATCAACAAATTTTGTTGAAAATAAGAAAAAGTTTTGGAGTGAGATTAACAAGTTAAGAAAGCCTAGAGAACAAATGGATTTGTCAGTTAAAAATAGGAGAGGAGAGTTATTAAATGGAGAGGTAGAGGTATTGGGAAGATGGAAGGAATATTTTGAGGAATTGTTAAATGTTGATGAAGATAGGGAAGCTGTGATTTCGTGTATAGGGCAAGGAGGAATAACATCTTGTAGGAGTGAGGAAGAGCCAGTTGTGAGTGTGGGGGAAGTTCGTGAGGCAGTAGGTAAAATGAAAGGGGGTAAGGCAGCCGGGATTGATGGGATAAAGATAGAAATGTTAAAAGCAGGTGGGGATATAGTTTTGGAGTGGTTGGTGCAATTATTTAATAAATGTATGGAAGAGGGTAAGGTACCTAGGGATTGGCAGAGAGCATGCATAGTTCCTTTGTATAAAGGCAAAGGGGATAAAAGAGAGTGCAAAAATTATAGGGGGATAAGTCTGTTGAGTGTACCTGGTAAAGTGTATGGTAGAGTTATAATTGAAAGAATTAAGAGTAAGACGGAGAATAGGATAGCAGATGAACAAGGAGGCTTTAGGAAAGGTAGGGGGTGTGTGGACCAGGTGTTTACAGTGAAACATATAAGTGAACAGTATTTAGATAAGGCTAAAGAGGTCTTTGTGGCATTTATGGATTTGGAAAAGGCGTATGACAGGGTGGATAGGGGGGCAATGTGGCAGATGTTGCAAGTGTATGGTGTAGGAGGTAGGTTACTGAAAGCAGTGAAGAGTTTTTACGAGGATAGTGAGGCTCAAGTTAGAGTATGTAGGAAAGAGGGAAATTTTTTCCCAGTAAAAGTAGGCCTTAGACAAGGATGTGTGATGTCACCGTGGTTGTTTAATATATTTATAGATGGGGTTGTAAGAGAAGTAAATGCGAGGGTCTTGGCAAGAGGCGTGGAGTTAAAAGATAAAGAATCACACACAAAGTGGGAGTTGTCACAGCTGCTCTTTGCCGATGACACTGTGCTCTTGGGAGATTCTGAAGAGAAGTTGCAGAGATTGGTGGATGAATTTGGTAGGGTGTGCAAAAGAAGAAAATTAAAGGTGAATACAGGAAAGAGTAAGGTTATGAGGATAACAAAAAGATTAGGTGATGAAAGATTGAATATCAGATTGGAGGGAGAGAGTATGGAGGAGGTGAACGTATTCAGATATTTGGGAGTGGACGTGTCAGCAGATGGGTCTATGAAAGATGAGGTGAATCATAGAATTGATGAGGGAAAAAGAGTGAGTGGTGCACTTAGGAGTCTGTGGAGACAAAGAACTTTGTCCTTGGAGGCAAAGAGGGGAATGTATGAGAGTATAGTTTTACCAACGCTCTTATATGGGTGTGAAGCGTGGGTGATGAATGTTGCAGCGAGGAGAAGGCTGGAGGCAGTGGAGATGTCATGTCTGAGGGCAATGTGTGGTGTGAATATAATGCAGAGAATTCGTAGTTTGGAAGTTAGGAGGAGGTGCGGGATTACCAAAACTGTTGTCCAGAGGGCTGAGGAAGGGTTGTTGAGGTGGTTCGGACATGTAGAGAGAATGGAGCGAAACAGAATGACTTCAAGAGTGTATCAGTCTGTAGTGGAAGGAAGGCGGGGTAGGGGTCGGCCTAGGAAGGGTTGGAGGGAGGGGGTAAAGGAGGTTTTGTGTGCGAGGGGCTTGGACTTCCAGCAGGCATGCGTGAGCGTGTTTGATAGGAGTGAATGGAGACAAATGGTTTTTAATACTTGACGTGCTGTTGGAGTGTGAGCAAAGTAACATTTATGAAGGGATTCAGGGAAACCGGCAGGCCGGACTTGAGTCCTGGAGATGGGAAGTACAGTGCCTGCACTCTGAAGGAGGGGTGTTAATGTTGCAGTTTAAAAACTGTAGTGTAAAGCACCCTTCTGGCAAGACAGTGATGGAGTGAATGATGGTGAAAGTTTTTCTTTTTCGGGCCACCCTGCCTTGGTGGGAATCGGCCGGTGTGATAATAAAAAAAAAAAAAAAATAATTTTATGATTAATATGTTGTATGTTTGTGTACCAGGAAAGAACAAGATGAACATAATGAAAATACAGGAGGTCCTCGCTTATACAGTAGATTATGTTCCAGACTATTTCTGTAAAGTGAAATCAACCAATCTAATCTTCCTCAGAACAGTAAAAACCCAGTTTTAACATATTTTCCAATCATTCCTATGTTAGTAATGTTGAATAAGTATGTTTGAAATCAACCAATCTAATCTTCCTCGGATCAGTAAAAACCCAATTTTAATATATTTTTCAATCATTCCTATGTTAGTAATGTTGAAGAAGTATGTTTTATACCTTGTGTGTTTATCAAATTATTTTCCTTTGCAGATATGGGAAGGCCACAGAGACAGAACATTCATCAGCGATGTGGAAAAATTCTACAAGACTGTGAAAGTTGTGAAGCCACCAGCCAGCAGGAGCGATTCTTCAGAAAAATTTATTTTAGGGAAAATGTTTTGTGGTGTAGGTGTAAAATGAATATTTTGCCTTAACATTTATATACCTTTCTTTCTTTTAACACACCGGCCGTATCCCACCGAGGCAGGGTGGCCCAAAAGGAAAAACAAAAGTTTCTCCTTTTACATTTAGTAATATATACAAGAGAAGGGGTTACTAGCCCCTTGCTCCTGACATTTTAGTTGCCTCTTACAACATGCATGGCTTACGGAGGAAGAATTCTGTTCCACTTCCCCATGGAGGTAAGAGGAAATAAGCAAGAAGAAGAACTAGTAAGAAAATAGAAGAAAACCCAAAGGGGTGTATATATATATGCTTGTACATGTATGTGTAGTGTGACCTAAGTGAAAGTAGAAGTAGCAAGACGTACCTGAAACCTTGCATGTTTATGAGACAGAAAAATGGACACCAGCAATCCTACCATCATGTAAAACAATTACAGGCTTATGTTTTACACTCACTTGGCAGGACAGTAGTACCTCCCTAGGCGGTTGCTGTCTACCAACCTACTACCTAGTAACATTTATATATATATTCTTTCTTTCAACGCACCGGCTGTATCCCACCGAGGCAGGGTGGCCAAAAAGAAAAACGAAAGTTTCTTTTTAAATTTAGTAATTTATACAGAAGGGGTTACTAGCCCCTTGCTCCCGGCATTTTAGTCGCCTCTTACAACACGCATGGCGTACGGAGGAAGAATTCTGTTCCACTTCTCCATGGAGATAACAGGAAATAACTTCTTGCTACTTCTACTTACACTGAGGTCACACTACACATACTTGTACAAGCATATATATATACACCCCTTTGGGTTTTCTTCTATTTTCTTTCTAGTTCTTGTTTATTATCCTCTTATCTCCATGGGGAAGTGGAACAGAATTCTTTCTCCGTAAGCCAAGCGTGTTGTTAGAGGCGACTAAAATGCCGGGAGCAAGGGGCTAGTAACCCGTTCTCCTGTATATGTTACAAAATGTAAAAGGAGAAACTTTCATTTTTCCTTTTGGGCCACCCCACCTCGATGGGATACCGCCGGTGGGAGACGACCGACTTGTTGAAATAAATAAATAAATATATATATATATATATATACATGTATATATATATCTATATATATATCTCAATATCAATGTACTGGCCATCTCACACTGAGACAGGGTGACCCAAAAAAGAAGAAAACTATAATTTTTTTCAGATTTTTACATTTAGTAATTTATACAGAAGGGCGAGGGGTTTGGACTTCCAGCAAGCATGTGTGAGCGTATTAGATAGGAGTGAATGGAGACGAATGGTTATTGGGGTCTGACGAGCTGTTGGAGTGTGAGCAGGGTAATATTTAGTGAAGGTCACACTACACATACATGTACACATTTATTTATACACACTCATCTGAGTTTTCTTTGATTTTATCTTAATAGTTCTTGGTCTTATTAATTTTCCTTTTATATCCATGGGGAAGTGGAATAAGAATCTTTCAGTTTTAAAATGCAGCATAGAATGTGGGGCAGAAGTTTGTGGTTATAGGAGGGTGGGAGGAAAGATAGAGTGGATTAGGGAATGGGACAGCAACAAAGATAAGAGAAAAGTAGCTATGAGGCTTGAGAAGCAGAAGTACAGGCAAGAAGAGCAGAGCATATGGAGAGTAAAAAAGAAAGTGAAAGAGATGCAGAGAGTGAAAGAGAGCAGATGATAGAGTGGAGAAATGCTCAGAAATTTTAATGAAAATAAGAAAATTTTGGAGTGAGTTAAATGCTAAGAAAGCCTAGGGAAAATATGACTTGTCAAGAAATATAGAAGAGATGTATAGATGGAGGCATGGGTAGATGTATAGAATATTTATGAACTTTTAAATGTTAAGGGAAGAAATAGAGGTAATTTCATGCACTGGTCAGGGAGGTATATACCATCTTTTAGGAGTGAAGAAGAGCAGAATGTAAGTGTGGGGAGGTGGAGGCATTACGTGAAATGAAAGGGGGTAAAGCAGCTGGAACTGATGTGGGATCATGACAGAAATGTGTTAAAAGCAGGGGGGGATATAGTGTTGAGGTTGGTACTTCAAGTTTGCAATGCATGCAGGAGGGAAGGGTATTTAGGGATTGGCAGAGAGTATGTATAGTCCCTTTATATAGCGGGAAAGGGGACAAAAGAGACTGTAAAAATTATAGAGGAATAAGCTTACTGAGTATAACAGGAAAAGTGTACGTAGGGTTATAATTGAAAAAGAATTAGAGGTAAGACAGAATGTAGGGATTGGCGGATGAGCAAGGAGGTTTTAGAGTGGTAGGGATGTGTAGATCAGTTTACTAGCTACGTATGTGAAACAGTATTTAGATAAAGATAGGAAGTTTTATTGCATTTATGATTTAGAAAAGGCATATGATAGAGTGGATAGAGGAGCAATGTAGATACAAAGATATAAGAGGCAACAGAATGCAAAAGATAGTTTTGATGAGGTCAATAGTGGAAGAGAGGATCATTTCCAAAGTGAACTGAGACAGACAATGTCACTATGTTGTTAATATATTTATAGATGGGGTTGTAAATAAAGTAAATGTTAAAGTTTAGAGAGGTGGATTAAAATTATGGGAATCAAATTCAAAATGGAATTGACATGCATTTAAGGAAGATACTAGTTAGTGAGACTTAAATAAAAATTGCAAAGGTTAGTGGATTATTTAGAATGTGTAAAGGTAGAAAGTTGAAAGTAACATATGATGGTAAGATGATAAAGCCAAGATTTAGATAAAGAAAATATTATCAAATAGAGGAGGAGGAGAAGAAGTGAATGTTTAGATACTTGGGAGTTGACGGTCGGTGGATGGATTTCTATGAAGGATGAGGTTAATCATAGAATTGATATAAAAAGAGTAAAAAGAGGTATAAGGAGTCAAAACGTTATCTATGGAGGCAAAGAAGGGAATGTGAGTGAAAGTATAGTAGTACCAACACTCTTATATGGTGTGAAGCTTGTGGAAAGTTTATGCTTCTAGACTGTTGTATTCTGAGCACCTCTGCAAAAACAGTGATAATGTGCGAGTGTGGTGAAAGTGTTGAATGATGATGAAAGTATTTTCTTTTTGGGGATTTTCTTTCTTTTTTGGGTCACCCTGCCTCGGTGGGAGACGGCCGACTTGTTGAAAAAAAAAAAAAAAAAAAAAAAAAAAAATTCAGGGAAACCGGTTATTTTTATATAGCTGGACTTGAGTACTGGAAATGGGAAGTACAATGCCTGTACTTTAGCCCTTAAATGGTCCAAACGTATATATATGTTTTTCAACATCTGAAAGTATGTAAAAAATGTAGATCTTCTTTTTTGTTTTACATTTGAAAACGTGTAAAAAACTTTTATCTACATTTTTTTTGTTATATTTGAAAATATGTAAAAAACATTAGATCTACTTTTGTAGCAATACGAATTTGAACGTCGATCTGTTTGGACCATTTAAGGGTTAGAGGAGGGGTTTGGGATATTGGCAGTTTGGAGGGATATGTTATATCTTCTTTATATATGCTTCTAAACTGTTGTATCTGGGCGCCTCTGCAAAAACACTGATTATGTACGAGTGAGGTGAAAGTGTTGAATAATGATGAAAGTATTTCCTTTTTGGGAATTTTCTTTCTCTTTGGGTCACCCTGCCTCAGTGGGAGACGGCCGACTTGTTAAAAAAAAAATATATTTCTTTTTGTATTATAAAATGCTTCACTTACTGCACACAAAACTAGATAAAGTTCATGAGTGACATTACGAGTGTTGAAGCCCCCCAAAAATCTATTGACCCTCCTAAGCCCCTGAATAAAAATAGTAATAAAATAATTGGACTTCATGACAATTCTGCTAGCCCCTCCCCCTTCTTCTGACCAGATTGTCACTCCTAAGACCTTCCTATAAAATATATCTGGTGCTGCCCCTCATGAGGCATGATTACATTAGTGTTCAAGGGAAATATATCTGGTCTGTCCCAGTATACCTTCCAATATATTTTTTTTAACCCACTGGTAGTCTCCCACTGAGGCAGGGTGACCTGAAAGCAACAAAATGAAGGTTTTTTTTCTATTTGTATATACTATTTTATACACGAGGAGGTTTTATCAATATAATTATGTATGTAATATTAAATAAGTGTGTTATATGTCCTGTTTTCTTCCTCTAATCCCATTCTTCTTCTAGTCCTTGAATCTATATTCCAGAAAACCCTCTCTCACCTTGGATCATACTTGATTAAAACCCATTCCTAATGTCCTTTCACTTACAGTATGCTGTACATAACAGAACTGTGTTGACTGTACAATATGTGTGCATGTGTTGGAATTTCTTAAAATCTAGTATTTGAAACTAGACTGGCATTTATTTAGTATGACCATCTGCTGATATTACATATTTCTCTCCATTCTTGTGACCTAGAAGGACCACTATTGTTCCTAACAGAAGACACTTTTATGTTAGATCAGTGATAGCTTTTGCCTTTGTTCAAAACAAGAGCACATCAAGGATGTGCTCTTAGCACTACATTGTTCCTCATTACCATCATCCAACTCACCTTAGTTCTTCCTTGTGGACTGTGGTCTTTCCTTTATGGAACAGTGTTGGCATTGGTTTTGTGGTGGTTCGTACAGTCAGCTAGTTGCTCGTACAATCAGCTGGTTGCTCGTACAATCAGCTGGTTGCTCGTACAATCAGCTGGTTGCTCGTACAATCAGCTGGTTGCTCATACAATCAGCTGGTGGCCCCCACACTTCAGTTTTCTGTTGACCGATTCTAATTGGTTACTTTACATGGTTTTAAGTTCTCTGAATAAGACACAGTATGCAGTTTATGGCATTTAATGAGAATACATTTTGTCCACCAGGGCCTTTATCACTCTATTATTACTAAAGTGCATGGTGGGCAAAATGTCTTCTCAATAAATGAATCGTATAGAGTGTCTTACTAACGTACTAGTCAATATATGATACCAGTGATACTGAGGTAGTTTTAGATACAGAGACCTTAATATACAGTAAGTTCTCACTTAATGTCATTGATAGGTTCTTGGAAACTGCAACTTTAAGCAAAATGACATATAATGAAACAATTTGACCACAGGCTGATTGATATAAATATCAGGGGTGCACATTACACATTTAGCACTCATTGTAATAGGGTTAAATTGAGGAATAAATGTTTGCAAATGGAAAATTGTATGGATCACTTCCTACCACCAGGCAGTTCAGAAACCAGTGTGCACCCTCCACACTGACCCTGGCCAGGAATCAATTTTTTTCTCATCAACGTTATAACGAAATGACGTTGAACAAAATGACGTTAAATGAGGACTTGCTGTATATCAGTGGAACAGTACACAGATAACTAGCGCATAGGAGAGAGGAGCTTATGACAATGTTTTGGTCCAACTTGGACCATTTTTGTACATGATCCAAGTTAGATTGAAATGTCGTCATAAGCTCCTCTCTCCTATGTATGGATTATTGTGTATCATACATTAACTAGTACACCTACCATCCGACTTATGACCGAGTTCGGTTCCGAGAAACCGGTCGTAAGTCGAAATGGAGGTAAGTCGAACTTTACTACTGAATATCAACATCACACTTTTGTAATGACTTTATTTTATTGTTTTATTTTGGTATTTCATGTTTTACTTTACTTTTTATGCTGTTAGTACTGTATTTTATACTGTAAGGTTTAGGATAAACACTGTGTACAACACAAATAGTTGTTTATTTCCCAGAAATTTGACATAAAAAACACGGTAGTAAGTCGAGTGGTCGTAAGTCGAGCAGGTCGTAAGTCGGATGGTAGATGTATTAGAAACTCTCCTTCAAAATGGAGTCTTGATTTTGGCAAAGGGCTGCCCTGCCCATACCGTGGTTTAACTCTCATTGTCCGGACATTGTATGATCTCTATGCATTTAGCACTCCTCTGTGTATGTAATATTAACTTGTACATACATGGCATTCTGTCGTTCCAAGCTTCCCATTATTCCTGCATGCTTATGTGACAACCTGACAAACATGTTTCTCAGCCTCTTTTGCTGTCTCAGGGAAGCACCAAGCTGTTTCTTAGTACTCTTGGTGCAATTCTCTCGTAATTTTCTCATTGTTCCTGACGATCAATAATCTTCATGTTTGTATTTCACTTTAGTCGTATATTTGTCACTGTCATATTTAGATTTTTTGTTTGGTGTATTTAAAGTAAGCACATGGAAAAGCCTTCACAGTAAATGCTATTCAATTTTGCATGCAGTTTCTCAATCACATTTGCATAATAAATCACACCATTTAGAGAAGATTCATAAGAGTTAACTGTTTTCAGTGTTGGAACTCACATGTACATAGTAATTTATCAGAATGTTACAGTTTTACATTTTATTACATAACAAATTTTTACATTAATAAAAAAGTCATTATTTTTTTTACTGTAGTTTAGTTTTATCATATTTTTTGTTTTTACAAAACTTGACAGCCATCTCCCAGTAAGGCAGGGAGAGTTAAGGGCGAAGGGTTCTTGATCTAAAGAATTGGAGCTATCCTCCTCTTCCTCAAATCAAACCCAAGTTCTTCCTAAGCACTGCATGAACCTGTGAGGGCTTGGCATTAACCAGTCCAACCTTGCAGTGGACTGGATTGATTTGAAAATTAAATCCACCCTATTTAATTTTCACATTACTTATTTACTGAAAGCCATTTAGCATTACATTACATTTGTTGGGGAGGGGCTAAATCCATAGGAGTTATACAACACCTGGGGAGCTGTATGACCCTTGTGGGTTTGGCACTTAGTTCTTATTGTTGTTATAATAATGACACCTGGGGAAATGGAAAAAGCACTGGGGTTCAATTCAGTGAACTGGAGCACAGGTCCAACTATTTGGATCAGGAACCCTTTACCAGGATCAAGGAACCTTAACCAGCATCAAGGAACCTTCACCAACATCAAGGAGCCTTCCCCAGCATCAAGAAACCTTCATCAGCATCACATACACTTTACCAGCATCGAGGAACCTTCACCAGCATCAAGGAACCTTTTACCAGCATCAAGGAACCTTCACCAGCATTACTTGGCACACCACTTAAGGAATGTTCCTCAATTCTGGTGAGTGGCTTTCATCCAAGGAATTGAATCTGTCAACCTTCAATCAAACCTGATTGCCTTCCATTCCCAGGTGTTACATGACCCTACAGGTTAGGCATGGCATCCCTCTAATAAAATAATAATAATTATTTGATTGGCACATGACCCTTAAATTGAAAAATAATTAATCATGTAATTTTGTTAAAAGGGCACATCCTTTTTATGAATGTCAGTATTCAACAAACTACTGTAATGTATGAAGAGAGATGGCCATCTGAACCATGGTGAGGTAGAGGAAGAAACGTGACATGCCTGGCTGGGATAGTAGCCTGGCTGTACTTGTGAGGGATGGTTCAAAAATGGTTGGAGGTAGCCAGCTTAACACTTTCACCCAGAGATGTAGAAGGCCTGCTTGAAGAAGCCAGGTTACAAGTTACATTAAGGTTCTTTATGATTAATACTTAGAGAGTTGGCCAGCCATGCAAAGAAGAGGCTCTGCATAGATTTTGTTTTGGTGGTTCATTGCCTGAAGACACACAGCTGTTCAAGACTTATACAAAACAAAAAAAATCAGCGTAGAATATCAATTTACATATCTCATAAATAGTTCTAAGAGTAATAGTTCTGACAGGTTTAGCACCTTTTTTGTATATACTGTACAGTACAATAAAATAAAATGGTCTGTATCACATCACCTATTTTCCACCACAGTAAAACGACCCAAAATATGAAACATTCGTCATCACTCATTCAATAGCTCTCCTGCCACAGTGCAAGTGCAACAGCTCTCTCCCAAAAATGCAACATTTCCCATGCATCCTGGGTAGTAGAGTGGTAGAGAGTAACCACCCAGGGAGGTACTACCATCCTCTCAGGTGAATGTGAAATCAAAAACTGTTATATTTTGTACTCCGTCAGGATTGCTGGTCTCTTGTCTGTCTCATAAACATGTAAATTAATAGGAAAATCTTGCAGGCTATTTCTTACACATAGTATACACTACATGCATGTCAGTATACATATATGCATGTGTAAATATTCATACACTGCACACTTACTTTTTTTGTATTTTTATTGCTGCAATATTTCCCTTCAAATCCCATGATGAAATGCTTTAAAAATCCCCATAAACAATAATGTTGTACAAGACAGTTCAGTTGGCAGAATCAGGAGGTTATTAACCCATGTATATCAATTACTAAGAGATATAATAACAATCCAATAAAAGAAACCAAGATACAGGCGGGGATTGAACTCACAGCTAGTGAGTTGTAACACTCCAGACCGACGCATTTTATGATTCACTAGCTGTGAGTTCAATCCCCACTTTGACCGTGGTTTGTTTGCAATCATGTCATTACGATTTCGCGAGTTTTCCAATAAAAGGCCTGATTGTGACAACCAGCTAGCCGGTGGTCAGATTTTATTTTTATATACTGTATTAATTTCTTTACCTATGGGGTTAAGCAGCAGAAGAAGTGGGGAACGATTGCTCCTCTTGTCTTGCAGCAAACAGAGGCGGCATTACTGAGCTTGCTTGGGGTGCTCGCCAGGCAGCACACACAAGGGACTCTTCTTGATAAAGCAGTTGTCATCAGCAATGTAGTAGTAATACTTGTAGTCGAGTGAGCTGCAGTGCCCCACAGGGGGGTCCTTGGGTGCTTGTACATAGTTGTAACATACGCCGTCATTGGCCTCCGCAGTGGTGTTGAGGATAGAATAGTTTATTCTGCGTGTGGTGCACCGCTCTTCGTGTCTGAGGACCAACGTCAACCCAAGATAAGTCATAATGATCAACTGTCAATAAATAAACAGGAGGGAAAATAGACAAATGCAGCATAATGCACAGTAGGCTTCCTCAAATACAGAGGCAGCAGGTGTAGTAGTGAAAGGTTGAGGGACTGATTACATCATCTTCATTTCACTACTACACCTTCTGCCTCTGTATTTGACTGAAAAAGCCTACTGTGTAGGCAAAACATTTCAACAATAAAGATACTCAACTGTTGCATATGTGTTTTACTTAATAATAGTTCTGTGAAAGGACTATTTAATACGAATAGCAGCGCTGTATAGCCCTTGTGGCTTAGTGCTTCTTTTTGATTATAATAATAATAATTAATACGAATAACTCAGAAACACATAAAGCTAATATACATTTTAGGCGTAACTGGTATGGGTACAAAGATGGTATGTGTGCATATAGATATGCAGTTATATACACCCAGAGGTGTTTGACTATTTACAATATATACCCTTAGAAGTGGGTATCTTAGTGGATATACCCCTAAAGGTGTGCATCTCAGTGTGTATATATGTACTGTGTCTACACAACTAAAGTTATGTATCTCAGTGTACAGGTGGGTCCCACTTTACAATGCTTCGGTTTACAGCATTTCACTAATGCAGCAGTTTTCAATTACAGTGGACCCCCGCTTAACGATCACCTCCAAAGGCGACCAATTATGCAAGTGTATTTATGTAAGTGCGTTTGTACGTGTATGTTTGGGGGTCTGAAATGGACTAATCTACTTCACAATATTCCTTATGGGAAAAAATTCGGTCAGTACTGGTACCTGAACATACTACTGGAATGAAAAAAGTTCGTTAACCGGGGGTCCACTGTATACCCATTTTTTCATTTATTCAGACTTTCTGCAATGAATACATTCACCACTCACTCTAAGCTAAGGGCGAAAATATTTTAAGGTAAGTAATGTGTGTACTGTATATGCATTTTTTAAGCTTGGCTATATTGCTAACTTAATATATGATAGGGTAAACATGTTATCCGACTTTTATATGCATTTGAAACGAAAAAAAGGCTATGATTCACTTTACAGCGATTTTTGCTTTACAGTAGTAGCCTGCAACCTAACCTGCTGTATAAGTGGGGCCTGCTTATATATACTAATAGAGGTGTGTATATCAGTGTATACATAACCAGATGTATGTTTCTCAGTGTATATACAAGCAGTGGTTTGTATCTCATTGTATATACAACTAAAGGTATGTATATACAGCTAGAAATATATATCTCTCAGTGTGTATTTCAGTGTATATACACTGAGATATACAACCAGGAGTGTGTATCTCCATGGATATACACTGAGAATAGTTTATCTATCAGTGAATATACACCAAGATATAAATCATTCAGTATATATTTACTAATATGATTGTATTCCTCAGTGTAACTATGACTATTGGTATTTTGTGAATATGATAGTGGATAGAGGAGCAATGTGGCAGATGTTGCAAGTATATGGAATAGGTGGTAAGTTACTAAATGCTGTAAAGAGTTTTTATGAGGATAGTGAGGCTCAGGTTAGAGTGTGTAGAAGAGAGGGAGAATACTTCCCGGTAAAAGTAGGTCTTAGACAGGGATGTGTAATGTCACCATGGTTGTTTAATATATTTATAGATGGGGTTGTAAAAGAAGTAAATGCTAGGGTGTTCGGGAGAGGGGTGGGATTAAATTATGGGGAATCAAATACAAAATGGGAATTGACACAGTTGCTTTTTGCTGATGATACTGTGCTTATGGGAGATTCTAAAGAAAAATTGCAAAGGTTAGTGGACGAGTTTGGGAGTGTGTGTAAAGGTAGAAAGTTGAAAGTGAACATAGAAAAGAGTAAGGTGATGAGGGTATCAAATGATTTAGATAAAGAAAAATTGGATATCAAATTGGGGAGGAGGAGTATGGAAGAAGTGAATGTTTTCAGATACTTGGGAGTTGACGTGTCGGCGGATGGATTTATGAAGGATGAGGTTAATCATAGAATTGATGAGGGAAAAAAGGTGAGTGGTGCATTGAGGTATATGTGGAGACAAAAAACGTTGTCTATGGAGGCAAAGAAGGGAATGTATGAAAGTATAGTAGTACCAACACTCTTATATGGATGTGAAGCTTGGGTGGTAAATGCAACAGCGAGGAGACGGTTGGAGGCAGTGGAGATCTCCTGTCTAAGGGCAATGTGTGGTGTAAATATTATGCAGAAAATTCAGAGTGTGGAAATTAGGAGAAGGTGTGGAGTTAATAAAAGTATTAGCCAGAGGGGTGAAGAGGGGTTGTTGAGGTGGTTTGGTCATTTAGAGAGAATGGATCAAAGTAGAATGACATGGAGAGCATTTAAATCTGTAGGGGAAGGAAGGCGGGGTAGGGGTCATCCTCGAAAAGGTTGGAAGGAAGGGGTAAGGGAGGTTTTGTGGGCGAGGGGCTTTGACTTCCAGCAGGTGTGCATGAGTGTGTTCAATAGGAGTGATTGGAGACAAATGGTATATGGGACCTGACGATCTGTTGGAGTGTGAGCAGGGTAATATTTAGTGAAGGGATTCAGGGAAACCGGTTATTTTTATATAGCTGGACTTGAGTCCTGGAAATGGGAAGTACAATGCCTGCACTCTAAAGGAGGGGTTCGGGATATTGGCAGTTTGGAGGGATATGTTGTGTATCTTTATATGTGTATGCTTCTAAACTGTTGTGTTCTGAACACCTCTGCAAAAACAGTGATTATGTTTGAGTGAGGTGAAAGTGTTGAATGATGAAAGTATTTTCTTTTTGGGGATTTTCTTTCTTTTTGGATCACCCTGCCTCGGTGGGAGACGGCCGACTTGTTAAAAAAAAAAAAATAAAAAAACAGGGCAGCACCATGTGACCCTTGTGGGTTTAGCACTTAGTTTTTATTATAATAATCGGGGTACGTACTGCTCGTGTACACTTTATTCTCCATTGTGAACTTCTCCAGGAAAGTTCAGATATTTGAGTTGAACTTTAATGTGTCTAGCAGAGGCGCAGCAGTGATAGACTGACCTCAGGTAGCACAGGAAAATAGACCAGCTTACCTGACAGCCCAGTAAGGTGAACCCAAGGGTAACGGTGCATCATTAATCCAGGTCCAGCCTACTGTCGTATTGATGTACCTTCCTCCTATCCAGAAGTCTGCAGTCATCTCTGTCAATTATTATATAATAATAATAATTATAATAATTATTGATGATTTGTTAAAGAGATTTTCGTTATTTTTTGATGATAATGGATGTGAAACGGAGCAATCTCTTGTTGGCAAATTAAAACACAAGAAATATGTCTGTATATTTCGGTCTCGTTGAAAAGTCATATTCAAGAGACCTGCTGAAGAGGGGCACAGATGAGGCCAAAATTTACAGATAAGTTTTTTTTTCTGTTTCGTTCAGTGCCTGTGATGACAGGTGGTGGTGGTGACAGGATAAGGTGTTAATGATGACATTATACATATAGTAGAAGTTAGATGAGAAGACTTTTTATGGATCACTAACCCTGGAGGTTTAAAAGGATAAAACACACACAGGTGTTGGCGAGAATAACAAAATTACTAACGGTGAGTCATGAAGTGCTGAAGGAGGACAGCAAAGGCCTTGAAATCTTCAGTGATGGTGAACAAATCTCCTCCTATAGTCTGACAGAAGGTCCTCGCCTCCATCCAGCTCATCTGAAGACAGGAAGTGTTTCCATTAATTAATATCCACTGGCCTGAGTACGCTTGGCAGACAACAGTAAGTAGGTTTATGTGGGGGATAGGTACACGTATGCACAATTATCATACATAGTAACATACGTAATAATCGCGAACAAGCTATACAAAATGCAAAACAACCACTGGGGAAGTTGAATGATAGCTCTAGGCCTTTCGTGTTCCAATCAACACATCAGGAGCTTGCAATATTGCCGTAAAAAAGAGGATTTCCAAGCACATAAATTCAGAGGAAGCATCTCTGCACTACAGCAGCGTGTGCTATATTTTATATAAACACAATGCCAAGGTTAATTTTCTTTAGCCATTTAAAGTGATTTAAAAAATCAAAGATTTGATAACAAGCCATCAACATATACATGACAATAAACACGCTAGTCAAAAGACCGCAGCTAACATGTTATTAAGGGGGGAAAAGTGCGCATGTAATCTCTTAGTAATAAAAATAATCTTTATTTCTGCAATTATATGGTACAACTTATACAGACCATAGCTGGCATCAATGACATACTACTACTATATAGAAAGCCCCTTGTTATGCTGAGCATTTAGGGCAAATTAGGTTAGTTTTGTCCCCAGATGTGACCTACACCAGTCGACTAACACCCAGGTACCTATTTACTGCTAGATGAACATGGACAGCAGGTGTCTTAAGGAAACACATCCTAATGTCTCCTCATGTACCGAGGATCGAACCATGGACCTCATTGTGCGAATTGAGTGCGCTAGCAACTGGGCTACGGGGCATTTAGATTATTACCAAGATGATAACAAATGAATGACAGGTAGACACTTACGTTACCGACGAAGAAGATGGAGAGGCACTGGTCGCCGACCTTGGTGTAGAGCCAGGGGCAGTCAGGATGTCGGATGGTGTTGTTCAGCTTCATTAGGAACTGACCCGCAAAGTTCTCCTCCCTCACGTGAATGGATGGTTCAGTGGGTGCTGGTTCTGCAAGACCACGACGCGTGTTAATGTTTGTGGGAGGACTTCACTGGGACTGTCTCGGTTCCAAGACCGTCACGTCTCCGTCAGGATCATATCTGCTCCACCAGGATCATATCTAGTCCAGCAGGACTATTTCTACTCTATCCGGACTGTCCAGGCTTCCTCAGAACCATCTCAGCTTCGTCAGGATCCTCTATAAAACACCACTTTATATTTCTATACATTTCTATACATTTCTATACATTTCTATACTTTTCTATGCTTTTGGCAGAAAGACGATGTGCATGCCACCACCAAACCTGAGTCCATTATCACGTACCACAACGCCGTCCTTATCTTTATGTTATATATCTCTGGGGTGTCCTTGACTCGAAAGCAGGTAAACAAGGGGATGCAGGTAAACAAGGACTGAGAGCAAAGAAGGAAAAATAGGTCAACAAGGGGAAGCAGATCAACAAGGGGAGGTAGGTCAACAAGGGAAGACAGGTCAAAAAAGGGGAAACAGGGTATTTAATTATAGAGGATCTCGGATTGATTTAGTGAGTTCACGAGAGCAAGACCACCAATGAATCCACTATACCACGAGTGAACAAATTCGTCAAAACCTACAGATGAACTTGTACACCTAAAGACACGAGAGCAATGGAAGCACCGGATGCTTCTCAAATAACATCTGGGACGCATCATGGTCACCACCAGGCAAAATCCTAAAGGACCTTTGCTTTTCGGTGCAATTTTCTAAACGAACTTGGCCAACAAATGGAAATTAGTTACGTAAAGGGCTCTGGTGGCCAAAGAGATCTCTGTTACCTGAAGGAACCTGCTCGTTCAAGACACAGTAACTACATAAAGAAAATAAGGAAATTAGGACAAGCATAAATAGTGTCGTAGGAAAATAAGGATGTATTCGGTAGACCCAATGGCAGGTCCAGTTCACACCCAAAATTCTCACGTATCTGTCTAGTAATAAGATTATAACTGAGTATAGGAATCTGGTCACTCGGGCGAGCCAAATCGTTAAGAGAAAATAGTTACCAGAGAAAAACTGGATAACGGGGACTCGCCTGTGGGAGCAAGTGTGGTAGTGTGCAACTGGGGACTCACCTGTGGGAGCAAGTGTGGTAGTGTGCAACTGGGGACTCACCTGTGGGAGCAAGTGTGGTAGTGTGCAACTGGGGACTCACCTGTGGGAGCAAGTGTGGTAGTGTGCAACTGGGGACTCACCTGTTGTAGTGTATAACCGGGGACTCACCTGTGGGAGCAAGTGTGGTAGTGTGCAACTGGGGACTCACCTGTGGGAGCAAGTGTGGTAGTGTGCAACTGGGGACTCACCTGTGGGAGCAAGTGTGGCAGTGTGCAACTGGGGACTCACCTGTGGGAGCAAGTGTGGTAGTGTGCAACTGGGGACTCACCTGTGGGAGCAAGTGTGGTAGTCTGCAACTGGGGACTCACTTGTGGTAGTGTATAACCGGGGACTCACCTGTGGGAGCAAGTGTGGTAGTGTGCAACTGGGGACTCACCTGTGGGAGCAAGTGTGGTAGTCTGCAACTGGGGACTCACCTGTGGCAGGTGTGGTAGTGTGCAACTGGGGACTCACCTGTGGGAGCAAGTGTGGTAGTGTGCAACTGGGGACTCACCTGTGGCAAGTGTGGTAGTGTGCAACAGGGGACTCGCCTGTGGCAGGTGTGGTGGTGTGCAACTGGGGACTCACCTGTGGGAGCAAGTGTGGTAGTGTGCAACTGGGGACTCGCCTGTGGCAGGTGTAGTAGTGTGCAACTGGGGACTCACCTGTGGCAGGTGTGGTAGTGTGCAATTGGGGACTCACCTGTGGCAGGTGCGGTAGTCTACAACTCGGGACTCACCTGTGGCAGGTGTGGTAGTGTGCAGCCGGGGACTCACCTGTGGGAGCAGGTGTGGTAGTGTGTAACTGAATTTCTCTCAGAGGTCGGATCTTGCCATTGGCCAGCATCTGCACTCGGAAGAGAGACAAGGAAACTATAAGAAGGAAACCAAAATGGCGTTGCAAATATAATGAACCTTTTTTCTGGCATATAAGGCGCACCTTTTTTCCCACAGAAAGTCTTGGAAAATAAGCCTGCGCCTTATATGCTTTGGGTTACACTTTAGTGTAAAATAAGAGGATATTATTTATGAAGGAATTATCAGGATAAATCAAGATGCAGTGGTGCCTGAGTATTTTGAATGTCGTTGTTATTTCTCCCCTCGTTGTTCTCTCCTCCATTGTTGCTAGAGTCAGTTCTCGGAGTGCAGACTCATGAACTCTGGAAGTCTCGTTGCTTACTTCTCCACTTTCTCCAATTTCTTAACATTTTTTTATGTGTGGGTTACATCACGATTCTGCATACTCGAGGATGGGAGTGTGTGGCACCAGACAAGCCTTAGCTGCAGAGGTTATTCAGCTGATGTGAGCCTCTGGTCATATACCAGGAGCTATGCTCACTCTTTGGTCTTTCTGGATGAAGTCTGCAGCCTATGGGGACAGAGTCTGTGCTCTGTTTCTGGTCTTCTTGACCCTCCCAAATCTTCACATCCTTGTATTTGCTGATAATCAGTTGGAGAAACTTTCTATATCCTTGTTAGCTACCGTTTTGTCCTATTGTGGTTGTGTTTGTGCATATGTGGGAGTGTATGTGGGAGTGTACGTATGTACGTATGGAAATAAGTCACTCTGTCTGACTTTTTTGGGTTATCCTAGGTTCTCTACACATATGCTGCTATGTATGATAATTCTATGTAACTGTATTTGTGTATACCTGAATAAACTTACTTACTTACTTACTTACTTACTTACTTACTTGTGTGTACTCACCTATACGTGGTTGCAGGGATCGAGTCGAGTGTGCAGAGTGTTGTAAACATATTTACATACCTGACAGAGACGCTGGTCTACAGTGCCCTCACACGGAGGACTGGTGAGTGTACAGTAGTGACTGATGGTGACACAGTCAGACCGTCCACTTCTTGTACACTTGGCTTGGTTTCTCTCGCAGTCTGTGTTCCTCCAAGCCTGCAACAGCCGTCTAGAGTTAGCATTGTACCGTAAATGATCATCTAGAACGCAATTTTAGTTTGCTAATGGGGTTTAAAGCCTATCGACTGCACTAATTTAGGTCTCTGACTTATGATCCAGGAGTTAGACGTGAAACAGTCATATTTTCTCCTATACACCTGAGTCAGGGACGACAAGCATGAACGACACGCCAGAACGACACACACACAATAACTACACACACACACACACACACAAGAATAACACATAGATAAGTACGACACACAAGAACAACACATACATAAGGACGACACACACAAGAACTAAACATAAGAATGAGATACACGACAACAACACACACACACCAGAACGACATTCAAAAATATACGAGAATGACACGCTCAAGAACGACACACACGACGACGACACACCAGAACGACACACCTACCTCACACAAGGTACTGTCCTCGTCAGTGTTGTCGCCGCAGTCGTTGTCGCCGTCACAGATGTACCTGATCCTGGTGCACCTGTCGCTGGTGCCACAGTGGATCTGGTCGCTCTCAGGGCACGTGCCGGACACTGGGGGACAAGACACGTACTGACTCACGTATTCCCACGTACTGACTCACGTACTCGCAGGTACTGACTCACGTACTCCCATGTGCTGACTCACGTACTCCCATGTACTGACACAAGTACTCTCAGGTACTGACTCACGTACTCCTAGGTACTGACTCACGTACTCCCACATACTGACTCACGTACTCCCATGTACTGACTCAAGTACTCTTAGGTACTGACTCACGTACTCCCAGGTACTGACTCACGTACTCACACATACTGACTCACGTACTCCCATGTACTGACTCAAGTACTCTTAGGTTCTGACTCACGTACTCCCAGGTACTGATTCACGTACTCCCACATACTGACTCATGTACTCCCACATACTGACTCACGTACTCCCACATACTGACTCACGTACTCCCAAATACTGACTCACGTACTCCCACATACTGACTCACGTACTCCCACATACTGACTCACGTACTCCCACATACTGACTCACGTACTCCCACATACTGACTCACGTACTTCCACATACTGACTCACGTACTCCCACGTACTGACTCATGTACTCCCACATACTGACTCACGTACTCCCACATACTGACTCACGTACTCCCAAATACTGACTCACGTACTCCCACATACTGACTCACGTACTCCCACATACTGACTCACGTACTCCCACATACTGACTCACGTACTCCCACATACTGACTCACGTACTCCCACGTATAACTTTTCTTATGGGAGATCAAAAGTGGGAGGTAATCAGGTTTGATTCGAGGGAAGGAGAGAGAAACTCCAGTTCCTTGGATTAAGAGCCTCTCACGAGCGAATGATACAATTTCCCCCTCTAGGGGAGTATTTGCAAGATAGTGATGGGTTCTTGATCCAAGGAAGTGAATCTGTGCTCGATTTATTTATACATCAACCCTGACTATCTCCCGTTCCCAGGCGCTCTATGACCCATACGGATGAAGAGCTTCTCAACATTAATAATAAAAATAATAATAATGATAACAATAATAATACTAATAAAATAACAATATATATATATATATATATATATATATATATATATATATATATATATATATATATATATATATATATATATATATATATATATATATATATATATCGTACCGAATAGGTAAAACTGGTGAATTAGCAAGAATTCCTTTAAAATTAAGTCCTTTCTTAAATTTTCAATACAGTTTAAAGATATATTATTTTTCATTTATGTTAATGTAAAAATTAATAATTTTGTACCAAAAGAACCTTAGAAAACTTACCTAACTTTATTATAACAAGCGCAATTTAATTAAGCCTAATCCAACTAAATATATTTTGATAAATTAGACACATGTGCAACTCTTGGGTATCTTTATTGAGGAACGTTTCGCCACACAGTGGCTTCATCAGTCCATACAAAGGAGAATCTTGAAGAACAGGAGGAGAATGAGGTAATCAGTCCCTCAACCTTGAGTCGATGTGTTCAGTCCATCAATCTTGAATAGAATACGGCATACGTGCTGAGAAGGAGCTTATAAACCGTTGGTAGGAGAGGTGCAGCAGTCATAGGTCGTTCTTCAAGATTCTCCTGTGTATGGACTGATGAAGCCACTGTGTGGCGAAACGTTTCCTCAATAAAGATACCCAAGAGTTGCACATGTGTCTAATTTATCAACATGTCGGTTCTCTGAACCAGTCATCTAAATATATTTTAGATAAGTTTACAATAATTTAATAATAAACAAACACAATGAAATATATTTTTTTCGTCAGGTTCAGAAAGATTTTTCCGAAATTATTGCATACAAAAATTTTCACTTGTCTTATTCGGCAAGAAGAGCATTGCTATTTAAGCCAAAATCGCAAGATTTACCTATTCGGCACGACATTATATATATATATATATATATATATATATATATATATATATATATATATATATATATATATATATATATATATATATATATACATATATATATATATATATATATATATATATATATATATATATATATATTTATATAGTTGATTGGTTAATTTGATATAAAGCCTAGGGACTACACGAGGGTCATTAAGGTTGCACATCCCCTGTACCCATCAGTGAAGGCGAAGATCAAAGTAATCTCTGTAAACAATGAGACACATACACCTCTCGGTGTTATATATATATAGATAGATAGATAGATACGGTATATGTAAATACATATAAAAATACATTACTTATGTCTGGATAATACCTACTTACTGTTCATGGAATCAAATATGATTCACTCCCTTTCCAGAGATGTTTTGTGACCCCCTAAAGGCGGGATGCTTACCCCGTGTGTTTAATAATATTGTAACATATTGTACCCGTCCTCACTGTTTATGAATTTACTGTTTACTACTAAGATGGGTATCTCATACATTTAATTCTTTACTCTTCATATATTCATTGAATTCGGTTTTGGTAGTAATATCTTCTGTTTACAGTAAATTATTTTTTAAAAAATGTTTTAATTAGAAAATGTACCGTTATATAAGTCCTTTTTAAGCATATGGGAATTGATTCACTTATATATTTAGTGTTTTAGGCAAGTAATATAGCCCATTAGAGATTGCTAATCGGTGGTTGGCAGTCTCTAATGGGTTATGCTACTAGTGGGTTGATAATTAGCTGTTATTGATAACTAGAAAGGTGACAATTCTGGCTCGTACTGGAGAACTTAATATTTTGAAGGAATTGAATTTAGAGACCCAGAATTTAGAGACCGAGAATTTAGAGACCGTTATCTCGCTTCAGCGCATGGAATCCCATAACTTTCTCTGTAGTGGTATGATACCACTTACTGCCCACTGGAGGAGGAGACTAACAATAAGATAACTATCTACTGCTAGGTCAATATGGGCAGCAAGTGACCTGCCCATACATGCAGGCCCTCGCAAGACATCTAACTTTGGTGTAGGCCAAAATCTTTTCCAGCGAACTACAACGGAAAGACTATTTTTTTTATCAAACCACGGAACGGGAGGGAATTGAACTAATAGCAAGTGAACCATGGGTTCAATCCCCGCTCGTTCCGTGGTTTCTTATCGTGTAATAATGATTTCGTGAGTAACTGTTTTTATCATTGTGTGTCTGGGAAAAGATTTTTTTGGTAAGATGCGCTTAAAATACACAGATAAGCAAATAAACATAGGTAAGCTTGAAAGAGGGTAGTAATACCCAGGAATACTATATATAATGACCCCTGGTGATGGCTGACACTGTGACAAATGTGGGAGACTCTGGTATTGTTGAGTGAAATTAACCTGAAGTTCCTGGCGAAGGCAGAAATATTATTCCCGGAGAAGGGTTTACTATCAGTCCCGTTGTCACTGAAGTAACCACTGAAGTATTTGACTTAGAGGGCTCAGTGGTTACTGGGTCAGCTGCAGTTTTTGTTGTCTGGGAGGCTGGACTCTCCGTGAGTGCTGGTTCAGGTGAGATGGTGACTTTAGCAGCGAGAGGCGCCTTCGTTGTTTGGTTCCCAGCTGATGCGTTCGACACCGGTGATGTCGACACTGGTGTCGTTGACAGAGGTGTTGTCGACACTGGTGAGGAAATTGGTATCGGTGGATTTCATGAAAAAGATGATCTTTGGTTTGTCCCTACAGAGTCTTCACCCACAGACAACAACAATACGGGATAAAATGACCTTGAATAAAAGGGAGAACCTCCAATCCATAGCTTCTGTGAAACAAGGTGAAATAGAGCCTTTATACACACACACACACACACACACACACACACACACACACACACACACACACACACACACACACACACACACACACACACACACACACACACACACACACACACACACACACACACACACACACACACACACACACACACACACACACACACATACACACACACACACGCACACACACACACACACACACACACACACACACACACACACACACACACACACACACACACACACACACACACACACACACACACACACATACACACACATACACACACACACACACAAACACACACACACACACACACACACACACACACACACACACACACACACACACACACACACACACACACACATACACACACACACACACACACACACACACACACACACACACACACACACACATACATACACAATCTCCTTCCCTCTCTCTCCCTCTTATATAAAACACAAAACCTTTGACAACAATAAACCAGCATCCAGCAGTACAGAAATAATTCATAAGGAGGGTCTCCAATAGACTGAAAATGTTCGCCTTATTTCCATACTTATGAATATATATATATATATATATATATATATATATATATATATATATATATATATATATATATATATATATATATATATATATATATATATATATATATATATATATATATATATATATATATATAAACAAGAACAACAAGGATTATATAAACCAATAAATGTGTATATCTCAGAGTATATACACTGAGTACTTATTTTAATTCCTATTTAAAGATCTGAACATCGTTAACTGAAGGTATACACATTATTTGCAGCCTTAATGACTCTCGTGTAGTCGATAGACTTTAATCCAAATCAATCCACCAATAAAGATAATGATAGAGTACAGGCTGAGGGGTACAGAGGGTTACTCAGGTGAGTTACTACAACAACAGCAAGAGTACTTACCACTAGACAGGCAGTAGACTGTCAGCAGTAAGGTGATCCTGAGGACAGAAAGAGCAGCCATGGTGGGTGAAGTCTGTCTCATCTCGCGTCAGGGAAGCTGCAAGAAATTAGTAACTTGTACACTATCTTAAAACTATCTTAAGGCATACGCTATCATGCGATTCACACTATCTTAATACACACATTCTCTTCGTATACACTCTCTTAAACTCTTTGTCTTAATATACAGAAGGGCCCCGCGTATACAGCACCGTATTTTTAGTGTTCCACCTTTGCGTTACCTTCACTGCTGGAACAATGGTTCAGTTGAAAGTCAACGAGAAGGTCGAACACCGAACAGAGGTGCTGTATATGTGAGGCCCTCCTGTACACCCTATATTCTTATGTACCATCTAGAGGTGCTGTATATGCGAGGCCCTCCTGTACACCCTATATTCTTATGTACCATCTAGAGGTGCTGTATATGCGAGGCCCTCCTGTACACCCTATATTCTTATGTACCATCTAGAGGTGCTGTATATGCGAGGCCCTCCTGTACACCCTATATTCTTATGTACCATCTAGAGGTGCTGTATATGCGAGGCCCTCCTGTACACCCTATATTCTTATGTACCATCTAGAGGTGCTGTATATGCGAGGCCCTCCTGTACACCCTATATTCTTATGTACCATCTAGAAGTGCTGTATATGCGAGGCCCTCCTGTACACCCTATATTCTTATGTACCATCTAGAGGTGCTGTATATGCGAGGCCCTCCTGTACACCCTATATTCTTATGTACCATCTAGAGGTGCTGTATATGCGAGGCCCTCCTGTACACCCTGTCTTATTATGTACCATCTAGAGATATTTACTGTGGGGAAACGATCTATTATTTTCTCTTAAATACAAAAATCTCATTTGAAAAACAACAGCTGAGATTTGATCTACATAATCCCAAACACACACACACACACACACACACACACACATACACACACACACACACACACACACACACACACACACATACACACACACACACACACACACACATACACACATACACACACACACACATTCAGTACACAAAGGCAATAAGTTAAGTGCGACAGTACTCAAGGGATTAGCAACTAACTGCGCCACTCTAGAGAAGGTCAGAGGGCGGGACCAGGAGACAGAGCTTCGCACGTACAACTAGAAGTTGAAGCATTCACCTACACACACACACGACGATGGAGTATGCAAATGAAACAGTTTGCCCTAAATGCTCTCTGCCTAACTACGGACTTTCTACATTCACAGCTAAATGTCTTCTATCTCTGTATAAAAATTGCATCAAGCTGAAATAAATTATTATTACTATTACTACTACTACTACTACTACTACTACTACTACTACTACTACTACTACTACTACTACTACTACTACTACTATTGTTTGCGAAAACAAGCGAAAGTGTTCACTGAGAAACATCACAGCCATTCATGGTTAGTACCCAGGCCAGGAGCTAGAGCTACACTCGTGCAGAGCTGGTGACCTCGGTTCGAATCCTGGCTGTTTGTTATATTTCTTTTGTGCATAATGTTGTATGTTCCATATATCCCTTACTTGAGCACAATAATAATAATAATAATAATAATAATAATAATAATAATAATAATAATAATAATAATAATAATAGTAATAATAATAATAATAATAATAATAATAATAATAATAATCTTTGTTTCTACCAGTACATGATACAACTTATACAGACCATAGCTGACACCAATGACATACTATATAAAAGGCCCCTTGTTATGCAGAGCATTTCTGGCAACTTAGGTTAGTCTTGTCCTTCAGGATGCGACCCATAACAATCGGCTAACACCAAGGTACCTACTTACTACTAGGTGAACAGAGGCAGCAGGTGTAAGGAAACATGCACAACGTTTCACTCGTGAAGGGGATCGATCCCAGGTCCCTCAGTGTGTAAGCTCAGAACGCTACCAACCCCAACCACCCACTGGTAATAATATAGGGAGGCAATACCCGAAGTATACCTGGAGAGTGTTCCGGGAGTCAACACCCCCCCCCAGCCCAGTCCATGGCCTCAAGGTGTATCAGGACGTGATCAACCAGGCTATTACTGCTGGCCGCACCCAAACCGACATACAGCCCGATTGGTGATGTATTGACTTTAAAGGAACACTTAATAATAGGAATCTTCTTGAAATTAGGTAACACTGTATACACAGAGAGTTGGGTAGTGGATGGGGGTGCGAGAGGCAATCCTGTTTGAGTCGAGGAAGTGGATCTTCAAAAAAGACAATGGAAACCAGATGCTATCCCCCATATAAATCACCAGCCTCATACAAACAATACTTTGCCTATTTTTTTTTTGCAATAGAGTTTTGACATGACACCTGATTATGTGTTCTAACATAGGCCAGTAGGCCTACTGCAGTGCTTCTTAAAATTCTGATGAAGAGTACCATCTACTGTCTTGCTACATTCCATAACCTTGTACTTCTCTCACTTGTGCATAATACTGATAAGGATGCCAGTTAGAGGCCGAAATATACTGCCAGTCTGTTTTACGTGTTTTAATTTGAACAAGTGGATTTTCTAACACACACACACACACACACACACACACACACACACACACACACACACACACACACACACACACACATATATATATATATATATATATATATATATATATATATATATATATATATATATATATATATATATATATACATCATTGCACCACTCAGAAACAAGAGGGTATATACAGAGAGCAGATTTGTATGAGTAGATTTGTAATATTTATCAACTTTAAACACATTTTCTCGTAAAACTGAAGAAAATTTAACTCTGACATTTCTGGACACTTAAATACAACAGTCAGAGTACATTTTCAACTACTGTATCTAAAAAAAAATTTGCTGTACATGGGCAAAATCGCCCGAGTGATTTGTTGAAAAAATGAACATACTTGTAGATCAGTTATTAACAGTACACCTTGTTGTTCTTGTTTTGTTCACCAGGAGGCAGCACAAGACGGTACACGTTTAAGCTGTGACCTGTTTGATACTTGTAAAATTTTTGTTTATTTTCTTCAAATGGCTTATCGAAGTGGGTTATTTTACAGTGTTTAGAATGTTTCGTTGTCCCGAGGCTTGGTAGGCAACGTTCCAGGCTCACACACCGAGGGTCCGCGGTTCGATTCCCGGCATGGGTGGACATGTTACCTTATACCTGCTGTCCCTGTTCACCTAGCAGTAAGTAGATAGCTGGGTGTTAGTGGACTGGTGTGGGTGGCATCCTGGGGGGATAAAATTGAAGGCCCACAATGGAAACAAGACAGTCCTCGATGACCCACTGGATGCCTAACCCTTCGGGGTTAAAAATCATAACAGAGTCTTATCTCTTAATGCTAAGGACATGGTTGTGTATCATTCTGAAACTCCACGAGTAATGAAAATCATTCTATAGCCATGTCTACCAACGATTTGAAAATGTGACAAGAAAGCCTGGGTAACGATTGAGGTAAATAAATCTGTGTCATCTCCCCATTAACCTACACAATCCCTAAATATTTACCTACTCACATACTTAAAGATCTTAATATTCAAAAACTACCCAGAGAAAATAGGAAATAAAGCCTGATCGCTTTTATGTGCTTACACACACATCTTCACATCCTCTGAAGATGTGTAAGCACACGAAAGCACTCAGGTGTCTGTTAATAAATGTGATGAACTATGTACAGGTGTCCATTTTTTATCATTGGTTTCCACGAATTAACTTTCAGTTTGTATTTACTAAAAGATTTTATTTTTCATACTTATTGTAAGAATGTGGATTTTCTGCCTTGTGACCTGAAGTCTAGTGATTAGTGTTGGTTTAGCTGCTGGAGCTGTGAGGCTGGATATCTGGGGGATACCTCGCGATACTCACCACGTACTAACCATACGTGGGCAGTTCCTCACTATACGTGGGGAGCACCTCACCATAAGTGGGGGCAAGGGGAATATCTCAAGGTTTAATCACTGCACTTGAGAGTATTTGGGCAAATGATTCCTTACTGGCCTAACCCCACCCAAGTCTCCTCTGACTCTGGTCTCAGAGGTCGCTGTCAATTAACCAACGACCCTTTTACCTCTAATGACTTCAACACCTGATAGAGACGACCTCTTCATCTCTGTATCACTCTACACATCAAGACTGTAATTTCAGCTCAACACTTCCATGACCACCACGTACTTCTGTGTGAAAAATTCTCAGCGTGAAAGCACCGCTTGCTAGTGGCTTTCTTTTGTGTTTATCAGGAATTTATGACACGTAAACCACATTTTGTTTACTGCAGAAAAGAAACAAAGTTGTATAACCAGGGATTTGGTATTTATTTTCCTCACACGTCTAAGAGTTCCAACAGAAAAATCTGTTGGCGAAGAAGGTTTGTAGGTGACTTACCGGTGCGTGAGAGTGACCGTGAAGATAAACCACAGTGAGAGTGTTGCTGGGGTAGTGTGTTGTATTGCGGCAGTGGTCCAGCAGCAGCAGCAGCAGCAGCAGTGTCCTTCTCTACTGCTGTTCAAGTCTTCACTGGATGGCACCAACCACAACCCTCCACATAATTACATATCTACATATTACTTCCTAAGCCACGCCCCCTGGTAGAGGGGGCGTGGAGGAACCCAACCAGTTATAATAATCATGACATTATTATTATTATTATTATTATTATTATTATTATTATTATTATTATTATTATTATTATTATTATTATTATTATTATTATTAATGGTGTTGTCATTATTATTTTTTAATCCAACGCCCGTCTCCCCCCCCCAGTATAAAGAAAACACTTTCACCGTTATTCATTCAATCACTGTCTTGCCAGAGGTGTACTGACATCACAGATCAGAGTGCAGGTACTCTTCTTCCCACCTCCAGGACTCAAGTCCGGCTAATTGATTTCAACTAATCCTTTCATAAATGGTGGCTTGCTAGCACTCCAACAGCAATTCAAATTACAAAAGCCACTTGCTTACACTCACTCTCATCTAACATGTTCACACAAGGCACTCTAAGCATCCTTTACCGTCTCCCTCTAACCATTCCAAAAACGACCCCTGCCCCTCCTTCCCTCAACCCCAGATTCAAGTACCCCCCAAGTCATCCTATTTTGCTCCATCGTCTCTAAATGTCCAAAGCACATCAACAACACCTGCTCCTCGACTCTCTGAATAATAATTTTAGTAACCTAACACATTTTTCTAATCTCCAAGCACCGAATTCTCAGCATAATATCCCCACCATACATTGTCCTCAAAAATGGCATTTCCACTGCCTCCAGCCTCCTCCTCGCTGCAACGTTTAAAACCCATACTGCACACCCATATAAAAGTGTTGATACAGGCATACTCTATTACAGGTATACTCTATTGTCTTCCCCTCTTTTGTCTCCATGCATATGGTTCTAATTATTATTATTATTATTATTATTATTATTATTATTATTATTATTATATCATTATGAAAATGAAATCGCTAAAACAGTAGGTGTCAAACAGAGGCTGGGGAATGGCAGGTAAACAGGTTTACTCCAAGAAATGAGTGGAATACCTCCACTTCATTGGACCAAGAGCTCTTCAGCAGCATCAAGTACCTCCCTAACGAAGGCATCACAACTCAGTTTTACTGTCAATTAAAAATATAAAAAAAATCGCCCAGATTCACTATCAGAAACAACTTCCAGCTGCGAGTCAGAAATAATTATACATAAATGAAGAAAACAATATATATATATATATATATATATATATATATATATATATATATATATATATATATATATATATATATATATATACAAAACAACCATGGGGGAGTTCAGTGATAGCTCTAGGCCTTTCGTGTTGCAGTCAACACATCAGGAGCTTGCAATGCTACAGAAAAGAGGAGGTCCAAGCAAACACGACCACAGAGAGCGCCTTTGCGCTGTAAAGCGAAGCGCTGTTAAGCGAGGCCTGTCTTAATAAATGATGGGAGAGGAAGAGTAGAGAAAAACTGAAGAAATGAAAAGAGGAAGATTGGGGAACAGATAAGTAGAAACACAAAATTTAGGAGAAAACAAGCAATGGAGAAGCGAGGAGGGGAGGGGGGAAAGAAGACAAAGAGGGGAGGATAATTAATAGCCAGGGATAGCGGAGGAAGAGTAGGAAAAGAAAGAGGAGAAAGAGGTAGAGTAGGAAGTGGGAGGCGACTCTGACAAGTCTTTCTGATAGTCTATCTGCCTACTGTTGTGTATCCACTGTACCCAGCACTACCAACGGCCTCCCTCCTTCCTCGACCTTACATACGGTGCAAGCTACCAGTAGCCCTATAAACCTCACATACGGTGTAAGCTACCAGCAGCCCTATAAACCTCACATACGGTGTAAGCTACCAGTAGCCCTATAAACCTCACATACGGTGTAAGCTACCAGTAGCCCTATAAACCGACAAGATAAAGACCAGAGTACTGTTTCTACCTCGTCATTACCGGATGGAGGGTCGAGCCTCCACCACCGCCTGACACTGACCCACAAGGGTTTAACGCTTTCTGAGAACATGACACGGTAACCACAACACTGATAGTGTAAGCAGACGCCGCCTGAGTGGCGCTACTCTGACACTCCCAGGACGGTCAGTGCCAGTTTTGTGAGTACATGTACACTCTCACAAGCTTCCCCCCCCCCTCAGAGAACCCTTATCTTGGTGCTGGTGAAGGGCTCTTGATCCAAGGAATTTCCGCATGGACAATTTGCATTTTGACGCCAGGGGTATATTTACTGGACAGTGCCATTCATGCTGTAAGTGAACAGGCAACCATAAAGACAGTAGTGGACAGTGCCACTCTTTCTGTGAGTGAACATATCAACATATAGTAGTAAGCAGTGCCACTCATGCCATGAGTGAACATACCAACATAAAGACGGTACAATACAGACCAAACAGAAGACACACATGGCGATGACAACTTTATCCTTGACTGTGTCAAGCTACGACACACACACACACACACACACACACACACACACACACACACACACACACACACACACACACACACACACACACACACACACACACACACAAACCTATTCCAATATACACTCTCACTACTTTCACAAACAACCATCATCAAATCGCAGCAAACCATGCACAGTGTGTGTGTGTGTGTGTGTATGTGTGTGTGTGTGTGTGTAACAGAGAGTGCAGCAAGAGTGCCACCAGGGTTCCTGCTGTTCCATGACTCACTCTTACACTCTCCAACATCCACTCCCACACATACTGGTAATGGTACTAAAATTGTGACAGCTGGGTTAATAATTTAGTAAATTACTATTTTTGCTATTTCCACTGTTACCTCTATTACTACTATTAATAATAATAATAATAATAATAATAATAATATTATTATTATTATTATTATTATTATTATTATTATTATTATTATTATTATTATTAATTGTTAGTATTATTACTATTACTTTTATTAACAAAATAATAACAAGAATAAGAAGCCAGAGAAAGAAGAGGAAGAAGATAGAGAAGATGAAGGAGAAACTATAAGAATTTCGTAATTATTATTGTCATTACCTCACTATCATCTCTCCTACATCATCTCCATCACAAATTAAAGTTAAAAATAAAACTGCCTACAGTCTTGGGGTCACGAAACTTTATTAATGTAACCCAACTTTGTCACAGCAATAAGGAATATATACCCATGATAAAAGGGCGTAATTTCGCCTTTATGCACTACACGGTAATTGACTTAATCTTATTTCATGTTTACACACACATTATATATATATATATATATATATATATATATATATATATATATATATATATATATATATATATATCTATATATATATATATATATATATATATATATATATATATATATATATATATATATATATATATATATATATATATATATATATATATATATATATATATATATATATATATATATATATATATATATATATATATATATATATATATATATATATATATATATATATATATATATATATATAAATATATAATATATAAGATATACCAGAAACAGCCAAATACAGGGGGATACCAGCAGATACAGGGAGATACCAGAAGATGCAGGGGAATACCAGCAGCTACAGGGAAATACCAGCAGATACAGGGGATACCAGCAGATACAGGGGATACCAGCAGATACAGGGGAATAGCAGCAGATACAGGGGAATAGCAGCAGATGCAGGGGAATACCAGCAGATACAGGGAATACCAGTAGATACAGGGAATACCAGCGCATGGCGCGTGCTAATTGTGATCATCGTATTTTCGTTCGGAAAACCACGACTTCCCCCTCTCTGTCAGGTTGACGCTCAGTACTCAGGCTGACGCTCCACTCTCAGGCTGGCGCTCAGTACTTAGGCTGACGCTCCACTCTCAGGCTGGCGCTCAGTACTCAGGCTGACGCTCCACTCTCAGGTTGACGCTCAGTACTCAGGCTGACGCTCCACTCTCAGACTTCAAGATTCACAACATCAACAACAATAACGTTTGAATGCTGTAACTTCGGCATCGGCAAATCCAAATTCGGACTTTCCGAGTTCAGAACCGATGGATTCGAATTCATTAGACTCGGATTCACTGGATTCGGATTCATTGGATTCGGATTAGTCCGGTTCTTACTCGGTTAATTCTGATTCGACGGACTGGGACAAGTTGAATATTGTTTTAATAACAATGATGATGATGATGGTGATGATGATGATGATCATCATCATCATCATCATCATAATAATAATAATAATAATAATAATAATAATAATAATAATAATAATAATAATAATATTATTATTATTATTATTATTATTATTATTATTATTATTATTATTATTATTATTATTATTATTATTATTATTATTATACCAACGCTCTTATATGGGTGGTGAATGTTGCAACAAGAAGAAGGCTGGAGGCAGTGGAGATGTGTCTGAGGACAACGTGCGGTGTGAATATAATGCAGAGAATTCAGAGTTTGGAAATTAGGAGGAGGTGCGGGATTACCAAAACTATTATCCAGAGGGCTGAAGAGGGGTAGTTGAGGTGGTTCGGACATGTAGAGCGGCTGGAACGAAATAGAATGATTTCAAGAGTGTATAAATCTGTAGTGGAGGGAAGGCGGGGGTAGAGGTCGGCCTAGGGAGGGTTGGAGGGAGGGGGTAAAGGAGATTTTGTGTGTGAGGGGCTTGGACTTCGAGAAAGCATGCGTGAGCGTGTTAGACAGGAGTGCATGGAGACAAGTGGTTTTTAGGACTTGGCGTGCTGTTGGAGTGTGAGCAAGGTAATATTTTTATGAATTCAGGGAAACCGGCAGTCCGGACTTGAGTCCTGGAGATGGAAAGTACAGTGTCTACATTATTATTATTATTATTATTATTATTATTATTATTATTATTATTATTATTATTATTATTATTATTATTATTATTATTATATAGAGGAAGCGCTGAACCCATACGGGTCAGACAGTGCCCTGGGATTAGGAGGTGATCAGGTTCCATCCGGGGAATGGGAAAGATAGTTCCAATTCCTTGGATCAAGATCCCCTCCAGAGGCACTTGGAGAAATCCTCTCTCCACAACTTCAAAGATCTTCCCCTAGTATAAGAGCAGACCTTCCCCTCTAGTATTATACCACATCTTCCCCCCCCCTAGTGTTATACCAGACCTTCCACCCTAGTGTTATACCAAATCTTCCCCCCCTAGTGTTATACCAGACCTTCCTCCCTAGTATTATACCAGATCTTCCCCCCCTAGTGTTATACCAGACCTTCCCCCCTAGTATTACACCACATCTTCCCCCCCTAGTGTTATACCAGACCTTCCCCCCTAGTGTTATACCAAATCTTCCCCCCCTAGTGTTATACCAGACCTTCCTCCCTAGTATTATACCAGATCTTCCCCCCTAGTGTTATACCAGACCTTCCCCCCTAGTATTACACCACATCTTCCCCCCCTAGTGTTATACCAGACCTCACCCCCTAGTGTTATACCAAATCTTCCCCCCCTAGTGTTATATCAGACCTTCCCCATAGTGTTATACCAGATCTTCCCCCCCTAGTGTTATACCAGACCTTCCCCCCCTAGTGTTATACCAGACCTTCCCCCTAGTATTATACCGGATCTTTCCCCCCTAGTGTTATACCAGACCTTCCCCTAGTGTTATGCCAGATCTTTCCCCCCTAGTGTTATACCAGATTTTCCCCCTAGTGTTATACCAGTTCTTTCCCCCCTAGTGTTATACCAGACCTTCCCCTAGTATTATACCAGATCTTTCCCCCCCTAGTGTTATACCAGACCTTCCCCCTAGTGTTATACCAGTTCTTTCCCCCCCTAGTGTTATACCAGACCTTCCCCTAGTGTTATACCAGATCTTTCCCCCCCCTAGTGTTATACCAGACCTTCCCCCTAGTGTTATACCAGTTCTTCCCCCCCCCCTAGTGTTATACCAGACCTTCCCCTAGTATTATACCAGATCTTTCCCCCCCTAGTGTTATACCAGGCCTTCCCCCTAGTGTTATACCAGTTCTTTTCCCCCCCTAGTGTTATACCAGACCTTCCCCCTAGTGTTGCTCCCAGGTAGTTCTCTGATAATTGTGCTAGATTTTTTTTCCAATCCGTTTTAATTGTATTGTGTGTATGTGTGTGTGTGTGTGTGTGTGTGTGTGTGTGTGTGTGTGTGTGTGTGTGTGTGTGTGTGTGTGTGTGTGTGTGTGTGTGTGTGTGTGTGTGTGGTGAATTCAGCTGGATACGCGACTAATAGGATAAATTTTGAAGACAAATCTGATCATTGGCGAAAGCCAGTGTGGTAGTGGAACCTAGTTAAGGTGGGTTATGAAGACAAACACACACACACACACACACACACACACACACACACACACACACACACACACACACTAGGGCTGTGGGTAGTTTGGACGATGACTGTGTCAGGTCTCCTGTACTTACAGCGCAGTCACTGGGGTAGCAAACACGACCAGCCACGACGGTTATCACACCCGGAAGGAAAGTGAACACATATCAGTACCCAACTGTTGAACGAGCTGA
>NC_091362.1:21125638-21130638 GCF_038502225.1 Cherax quadricarinatus
AAAAATTAAATATGAACTGGAAAGAAATGTAAATGAGAGGAAAAGAATGTGGGAAAAACAATTCTAAGAACAGAAGAGAAAGTGTGTATGATAAAACTCAACAAATCGTGATAAAATTCAACAAATCGTGATAACAAATGCCTATAACATGTTGTTTAGAGGCCTAATACTCTTAAGTTCTATACTGGTCCTCTGATCTAAGTGATTTCTGTTTCCCGAGTGATCTGATATAATATCAGTGAGAGAACTTAGCTTCGGTCGTCTGTATTTGTTTCCGGAGAAGATACCAGAGCCGGCTGAAAGTTTTGTACCTTGAGCAAAATCGTGAGAGTCTTTCCCGTCTGAACACTTGATATGGGTGATGGGAGACCTTTCTGCTCTGCAAAAGGTCGTCTGTTTTGCCTGCTGGGCTCTGTTGTCGGGGATCTGTTTGCCACCGTTCGGTGGCAACACAGAGGTCACTTGCATACTCTCTTTGACATAGTCTTGAGTCTCGGTGATATTAGGAAAGACAGGTAGTTTGTTTTCCGTGACTGACTGCTTCGCTGCTGTTGTTTTGAGAATGCATTCCGTGGGGCAGGTAGTGGTATCCTCAGAGATTGTAGTGTTATCTACGTCTACATCTATCTCCACTATCACGCAGCCAGTGGCCATGGTGGATGCTGCTGTTGAAGCGGCAGGGATCTGGTTTCCGGATGTTGGGGAGGTGGAAGAGTTTGGCAGAGGTGGGGAGACAGGAAACTTGGAGATAGTTGTGGGTGTGGGGGAGAGTGGTGGGCGAGGCTTGGATGGTAAACAGTGGTTTTCCCCACTTGGCTTATGTGCTGAGCCATCGCGGTGAACTACCTGTGTGCAAGAGAGAAAGAGATAGAGAACACAAGTTAAATGTGAGCTTTCTTTCACAACAATGACAAAAAATATCTCACAACCCTCCATCAGACTTCAGAGACATCATTATTACACATGTATTACTTTCATTACTTAGTGATATTCATTACACCATATTGACGCCCTTTGCTAGAGCCCTGAGGGTTCCTGGGTGTTATTGATGTGTAGTCAGCACACACCTGGGTATAGGTGGTATTTAGTGAGGACATAGCCCCCAGAAGTCGTTTACCTGGGTGTGGGTAGACATCCTGAAGGTATTCCCCGTGGAGGTTAGCTGTGCTGTCACGGTAGTTCGCATGGCTGTTGACCCTGAGGAAGAGAACTGTTTATTGCAGCTGTCGCTGTTTTCACGAGGTAGCACAAAATTAGTTGTATATATTTAAGGGTTTTAAGGTTTTAACACGCTAATGAATACCATGAGATACACTCTGAGAGGTATCTCTCAATTTATATACATCGAGACTTGTGTATCAGTTTCTATACATCGAGAGGTGTGTATCTCTCAGTTTATATACACTGAGAGGTGTATATACACTAAAAGGTGTATATACACTGAGGGTATATACACTGTGAGTTTATTTTGATTCCTCTTTGAAGGACTGAAGTATTTGAAATAGCCAGGCGAATAACCAGCACACACAAACACACACACACACACACACACACACACACACACACACACACATCAAAAGATTGCAACCAGACCAGTATAAGAGGTGAAGGTGTGCACTGTGATAAAAACAAAACTGTACCAAATATCTCTGAAAACAAAAGATCTAAGGGATATATGATTACAGCTTTCAAAATACTTAAAAGTTATGGACAAACAGGCTTAGGCTCGAGGGCCAGAAACAAGGCAAATCAGACGAGAAATGAAGACTAACTTGAATTGGAGGGATATTAGGAAATTCTTTTCTAGCCCCTGTCAGTGTAGTAGGGACATAATAACTTCTTTGAATATGGACGCGGTGGGGGTGACATACACAGCTTCATGAAGCTCATCGATGAAGCCTGAGAGGTGGGAACCAGAAGCCAGAACTCGACCCCCTCACCAACATAAATCGACGAGCGGTGGGTATGACATATGGGTCAAGTTCCCTGCATTTCCATCAGGAAAATGTCAATATAACACCGGAGGTTTGTCTCTCTCAGTAATATAATGGGATACTTTATGTCAGACGCACACACACGCTGATCTAGTAACACTAGAGTTTTCCAGACAGTAAATGTGTTTCTTGTTTACCAGCTCAACTTTAAATCATGATTGCTTTCGTCCCGCATGGTACCATGCAAGGATTGGTCAAATCCTCACAACACCTGGCTATGTCTGGCACCATTACCATAACCGGGTGATACAAATGGTATCATTTTCACAGCACCATACTGTGATAAGAACATATGAATGAAGATTCACAGTAGTAGACCTATTTGACTATTTACATTCCTGTGTCGCAGTAATATTATTGGCTACACTCCTATGGCACCATGATAGGATTAATTCTCATTCCCGAGGCACTATAGACCAAATGGTACGAGATTTATACACAAAACACATGTGTGTACCATGACTAGTGGTACCATGACTAATGTACCATGACTATCCGGCATTATCCGTCCACTCTTCATATTGCTAACTTCACCAGAGCGTGAAATTTCCAATTTAGTGGGAATACTGAAATGTCAACAGTAAACAGCTGATTCAATGTCAACAATAAACAGCTGATTCAATGTCAACAATAAACAGCTGATTCAATGTCAACAAACATCATCTGATACGTTAGTGTAAACAAAAAAAAATCAGCTGACACAACAAGCTCGGTGGAATAACTGAAATAAATAAATAAATGAAGGAATGAAGGAAGAAACAACGAAAGAAAGAAAGATTTGATGGTTTTGCTTGTTTTAGATCTCTGCTGAGAAAGCAATTATAACGAGAGGCAAAAATCGCGACCAGCAATTATCCTGAAAACGAGGGATTTGATTGTCATTTACATGAGTTAATTACATGTTAATGATGACACATGATGTATTCTTGAAGGTCAAGTGGAAGAAAGAAAGACACAGATGTATAACACTCGACAATATTATTGTATTCTAAATTATGAGAGAAAGAGAGAAAGAGAGAAAGAAAGAGAGAAAGAAAGAGAGAAAAAAAGAGAGAGATGTTTTCTATCTATTTCATGGTATAATTTTACCATCTTCCGCTAGACAACAAGCCAGTATGGAATAACAAAATTAACCATGCAATATGCAGTCAGTTTTAATTATGACACAGTGTTATCTGCTTGTTTTATCAGACTTCATAAACATTAATACAGTGTTATTTTAAAATAAATATAGTTTTTATATTTCTTTATGGCTCAGCGTGCTATATTCCACCAAGGCAGGGTAACCCAGAAAAGGAAATATATTCACCATCAATCAGTCAATTGCTTCCCTGCCAGAGTTGTGCTAACACCACAGATTAATCTCCTACTGTAACATAGTCAGCTCGACTAGCCTGTGTCCCTAAGTCCTTCCATGAATATTGCCTGTTGTTGTTTTGTTGCCGGACGTCTTGTTTTGTTCTTCACAGCATCAGAGAGATGGAGCTTCCCAGATCAACCCCGTCCCAATGTTGCATTGCAGTAGATTCGTCGGTCTTATCCCGGACCAGGTCTTCTCCAGATGGTAACCCGGCGCCCAACGCTGTTTTCTTTTCTCGGATCAGGCAAGAATTTCGTGTACAGAGTACACGACACCTTCCACACAGCCAGGAGGATATTAGACAGCAATCTCCGCGGTGTTACGGTCACAAACACAGCTGGACACTTGCGATATAGCTGCCACTGCCAGTGTTCATTAAGGGTTTAAACCCAACCTTTTACTCTCGACATTGCGCTGCAACAACCCCTGAAATGGTAGAAGTTGGCTTCATTCTGCACCGTGAACAGCGTGGCTCAGTTTCAGGGAAGCTCTCGGAGGTCAGAAGTTCCTGACCAGACTCTTATTTCCCAGGGACTTCTGGAAATAAATCACTTCGTCTGACTTTTTTGGGTAATCCTAGGTAAGTGACACATGTGTTACTATATATGATAATTTGTGTAGCTGTATTTATGTGTATGTGTACCCAAATAAACTCACTTAACTGCCCACCCAAAGAATTACTGAGCAGTCTCAGGGGAGAGGAATACTAGTAAACGATCACAATATTTGCACCATTGTAATTGTTCTTCAGAAGATTACTTATTGCTCTATGTTCCAGCCTGGAATAACATACAATAGTCATAGTAGAGGATTTTAGTATCAACTTAATCTTTACTATTGATGCAGTCATCTTGCCACAGAATATCAGAAACACTGATGGAACAAATGGAGAAGTCTTTAAGAAGAAACCGGTCAAGGATCTTCACCAGGTGCCAGATAAACAACGCTGTGATGGGTATGTGGGGCTGCAGGCCACGATTAGCAACAGCCTGGTTGACAAGAGACTCTCGGAAGTCATCAAAGGAACAGTACAGAAATAACCCGCACATAGGAGTGGCTCTAGTTCCTCCCTATATATACCCAAATTTATCATGTTTTCCAATATTTATCGTGTATTTCCATGTTCCCATGTACTCCCATGATTCTCTTATATTTTCTGTAGACATGAAAAACTTAGTTTCCAGTCGTTAAGTGACTTAACGAAGTGTTTATTCTGCCTCTCCCTCCTTGTTTTGCGACTTCTCCGTAATTTTTTATATCTTGTAGCTTGATTGGTAGCGCACTCGCCTCACACACTAAATTGTCGTGGTTCAGTCAACACCACCCTTGTCAACACCTCTGTCAACAACACCTCTGTCAACAACACCTCTGTCAACACCACTTCTGTCAACACCACCTCAGTCAACACCACCTCAGTCAACACCTCTGTCAACACCACCTCAGTCATCACTACCTCAACATTAACATCAGTGTGATGTTCACACCCAGTAGTGAAGATGTTCTTTGAAACAGCGTGAACAAAAGAAGAACATTATTCCCGTCGCTCTAATGAGCACTCGGCTGTTCCTCGAAAGCTCATTAAAAGACCTTTTTTCTTCTCTCTGTTCCGAGCGAGCTGACAACTTCACTGATATTAGGGAAATAGC
>NC_091362.1:21135638-21143138 GCF_038502225.1 Cherax quadricarinatus
ACACTCAACTTTCCATCACACACTCTACCTTCCATCACACACTCAACCTCACATCACTCACTCAACCTTCCATCAAACACTCAACCTCCCATCACACACTCAACTTTCCCTCACACACTCAACCTTCCATCACACACTCAATCTTCCATCACACACTCAACTTTCCATCACACACTCAACCATCCATCACACACTCAACCTTCCATCAGACACTCAACTTTCCATCACACACTCAATCTTCCATCACACACTCAACCTCCCATTACACACTCAACCTTCCATCACACACTCAACCTTCCATCACACACTCAACCTTCCATCACACACTCAACCTCCCATCACACACTCAACCTCCCATCACACACTCAACCTCCCATCACACACTCAACCTCCCATCACACACTCAACCTCCCATCACACACTCAACCTCCCATCACACACTCAACCTCCCATCACACACTCAACCTCCCATCACACACTCAACCTCCCATCACACACTCAACCTTCCATCACACACTCAACCTTCCATCACACACTCAACCTCCCATCACACACTCAACCTCCCATCACACACTCAACCTCCCATCACACACTCAACCTTCCATCACACACTCAACCTTCCATCACACACTCAACCTCCCATCACACACTCAACCTCCCATCACACACTCAACCTCCCATCACACACTCAACCTCCCATCACACACTCAACCTCCCATCACACACTCAACCTCCCATCACACACTCAACCTCCCATCACACACTCAACTTTCCATCGCACACTCAACTTTCCATCACACACTTAACTTTCCATCACACACTCAACTTTCCACAACACACTTAACTTTCCATCACACACTCAACTTTCCATCACACACTCAACTTTCCATCACACACTCAACTTTCCATCACACACTCAACTTTCCATCACACACTCAACTTTCCATCACACACTCAACTTTCCATCACACACTTAACTTTCCATCACACACTCAACTTTCCATCACACACTCAACTTTCCATCACACACTCAACTTTCCATCACACACTCAAACTCCCATCACACACTCAACTTTCCATCACACACTCAACCTCCCATCACACACTCAACTTTCCATCACACACTCAACAACCTTCCATCACACACTCAACCTTCCATCACACACTCAACTTTCCATCACACTCTCAACAACCTTCCATCACACACTCAACCTCCCATCACACACTCAACTTTCCATCACACACTCAACTTTCCATCACACACTCAACCTCCCATCACACACTCAACCTTCCATCACACACTCAACTTTCCATCACACACTCAACCTTCCATCACACACTCAACCTTCCATCACACACTCAACTTTCCATCACATACTCAACCTTCCATCACACACTCAACCTCCCATCACACACTCAACTTTCCATCACACACTCAACCTCCCATCAGACACTCAACCTTCCATCACACACTCAACTTTCCATCACACACTCAACCTTCCATCAGACACTCAACTTTCCATCACACACTCAACCTTCCATCACACACTCAACCTTCCATCACACACTCAACTTTCCATCACACACTCAACTTTCCATCACACACTCAACCTTCCATCACACACTCAACCTCCCATCACACACTCAACCTTCCATCAAACACTCAACCTCCCATCACACACTCAACTTTCCCTCACACACTCAACCTTCCATCACACACTCAATCTTCCATCACACACTCAACTTTCCATCACACACTCAACCTTCCATCACACACTCAACCTTCCATCAGACACTCAACTTTCCATCACACACTCAATCTTCCATCACACACTCAACCTCCCATTACACACTCAACCTTCCATCACACACTCAACCTTCCATCACACATTCAACCTTCCATCACACACTCAACCTCCCATCACACACTCAACCTCCCATCACACACTCAACCTCCCATCACACACTCAACCTCCCATCACACACTCAACCTCCCATCACACACTCAACCTCCCATCACACACTCAACCTCCCATCACACACTCAACCTCCCATCACACACTCAACCTCCCATCACACACTCAACCTTCCATCACACACTCAACCTTCCATCACACACTCAACCTCCCATCACACACTCAACCTCCCAGCACACACTCAACCTCCCATCACACACTCAACCTTCCATCACACACTCAACCTTCCATCACACACTCAACCTCCCATCACACACTCAACCTCCCATCACACACTCAACCTCCCATCACACACTCAACCTCCCATCACACACTCAACCTCCCATCACACACTCAACCTCCCATCACACACTCAACCTCCCATCACACACTCAACCTCCCATCACACACTCAACCTCCCATCACACACTCAACCTCCCATCACACACTCAACCTCCCATCACACACTCAACCTCCCATCACACACTCACTCACACAACTCACACACTCAACCTTCCATCATCACACACTCAACCTCCCATCACACACTCAACCTCCCATCACACACTCAACCTCCCATCACACACTCAACATCCCAACACACACTCACCTCCCATCACACACTCAACCTTCCATCACACACTCAACCTCCCATCACACACTCAACCTCCCATCACACACTCAACCTTCCATCACACACTCAACCTCCCATCACACACTCAACCTCCCATCACACAGTCAACCTCCCATCACACACTCAACCTCCCATCACACACTCAACCTTCCATCACACACTCAACCTTCCATCACACACTCAACCTCCCATCACACACTCAACCTCCCATCACACACTCAACCTCCCATCACACACTCAACCTTCCATCACACACTCAACCTCCCATCACACACTCAACCTTCCATCACACACTCAACCTTCCATCACACACTCAACCTCCCATCACACACTCAACCTCCCATCACACACTCAACCTCCCATCACACACTCAACCTTCCATCACGCACTCAACCTTCCATCACACACTCAACCTCCCATCACACACTCAACCTCCCATCACACACTCAACCTTCCATCACACACTCAACTTTTTCAACCTGTTAATAAAAATAGCATTCACTGTCCACATAATTACATAAAAAACATAAATACAAATCAAATTTGAGAAAAAACGAACTGTTCATGGTGGATATTGTAGGAAAAAATTTAAATTTTTTAAATTATTTTTTAATGGGGTCAGAGAGAAAAAATTTTGCATTTTTCTGGTGGGTGGGTAGGCCTGATTTTTTTTTATAGGTCAGAATTGTTGTTTGCAGATGTGTGATGACCTTTTGTAAAGCATGTGATTACCATCCTGCAGTTACCGGACGGTGTATCGAGCCTACAGCACACCTTGTACTGACCCACATGGGTTTACCGCTTCATGAAGAACATTGGAAATACACGTATAATGACAATGTCAACGAATGACCACACTACAATGATAATATGACAATGTCAACATGACAATAACGACATGACAATGACAACACGGCATTGACAACGTGACAATAACAACATGTCAATAACAACATGACAATGACAACATGACCTTGACAACATGACAATAACAACATGACATTGGCAACATAAAAATAACAACATGACATTGGCAACATGACAATAACAACATGACATTGACAACATGACAATAACAACATGACATTGACAACATGACAATAACAACATGACAATAACAACATGACATTGGCAACATGACAATAACAACATGACATTGACAACATGACAACAACAACATGACAATAACAACATGACAATAACAACATGACAATGACAACATGACCTTGACAACATGACAATAACAACATGACATTGGCAACATGACAATAACAACATGACATTGACAACACGACAATAACAACATGACAATAACAACATGACAATAACAACATGACAATAACAACATGACAATGACAACATGACCTTGACAACATGACAATAACAACATGACATTGGCAACATGACAATAACAACATGACAATAACAACATGACAATAACAACATGACAATGACAACATGACCTTGACAACATGACAATAACAACATGACATTGGCAACATGACAATAACAACATGACATTGACAACATGACAATAACAACATGACAATAACAACATGACATTGACAACATGACAATAACAACATGACAATAACAACATGACAATAACAACATGACAATGACAACATGACCTTGACAACATGACAATAACAACATGACATTGGCAACATGACAATAACAACATGACATTGACAACACGACAATAACAACATGACAATAACAACATGACCTTGACAACGTGACCTTGACAACATGACAATAACAACATGACCTTGACAACATGACCTTGACAACATGACAATAACAACATGACATTGGCAACATGACAATAACAACATGACATTGACAACACGACAATAACAACATGACAATAACAACATGACAATAACAACATGACAATAACAACATGACAATAACAACATGACAATAACAACATGACCTTGACAACATGACCTTGACAACATGACAATAACAACATGACCTTGACAACGTGACCTTGACAACATGACAATAACAACATGACAATAACAACATGACCTTGACAACATGACAATAACAACATGACCTTGACAACATGACAATAACAACATGACAATAACAACATGACCTTGACAACATGACCTTGACAACATGACCTTGACAACATGACAATAACAACATGACAATAACAACATGACAATAACAACATGACAATAACAACATGACAATAACAACATGACAATAACAACATGACCTTGACAACATGACCTTGACAACATGACAATAACAACATGACATTGGTAACATGACAATAACAACATGACAATAACAACATGACATTGGTAACATGACAATAACAACATGACCTTGACAACATGATAATAACAACATCACAATAACAACATGACATTGACCACATGACAATGACGACATGACAATGACAACATGACAATGACAACATGACAATGACAACATGATAATAACAACATGACAATGACAACATGACAATAACAACATGACAATAACATGACAATGACATGACAATAACAACTTGACAATAACAACATGACAATGATAACATGACAATAAGAACATGACAATGATAACATGACAATAACAACAAATCATTGACAACATCACAATAACAACATGACAATGACAACATGACAATAACAACATCACAATAACATGACAATAACAACATGACATTGACAACATGACAATAACAACATCACAATAACAACATGACATTGACAACATGACAATAACAACATCACAATAACAACATGACAATGACAACATAGCAATAACAACATCACAATAACATGACAATAACAACATGACAATAACAACATGACAATAACAACATCACAATAACATGACAATAACAACATGACATTGACAACATGACAATAACAACATCACAATAACAACATGACATTGACAACATGACAATAACAACATCACAATAACAACATGACAATGACAACATAGCAATAACAACATCACAATAACATGACAATAACAACATGACAATAACAACGTGACAATGACAACATAACAATCATAACGTAACAATATTAACATAACAAGGACAACATAATGTAGTTACTGGCCGCATAGCAACAAAGGGTAGTTACTGGCCACATAACAACATAGGGTAGTTGCTGACCACATAAAAAAGGGTAGTTACTGACCACATAACAAAGGGTAATTACTGACCACATAACAAAGGGTAGTTACTGACCACATAACAAAGGGTAGTTACTGACCACATAACAACATAGGGTAATTACTTACCAATTAACAACATAGGATAGTAATGACCACATAACAAAGGGTAGCTACTGACCACATAACAACATAGTGTAGTTACTGACCACATAACAATGACAACATAGTGTAGTTACTGACCACATAACAACATAGTGTAGTTACTGACCACATAACATAGTGTAGTTACTGACCACATAACAATGACAACATAGTGTAGTTACTGACCACATAACAACATAGTGTAGTTACTGACCACATAACATAGTGTAGTTACTGACCACATAACAATGACAACATAGTGTAGTTACTGACCACATAACAACATAGTGTAGTTACTGACCACATAACAATGACAACATAGTGTAGTTACTGACCACATAACAACATAGTGTAGTTACTGACCACATAACAATGACAACATAGTGTAGTTACTGACCACATAACAACATAGTGTAGTTACTGACCACATAACATAGTGTAGTTACTGACCACATAACATAGTGTAGTTACTGACCACATAACAACATAGTGTAGTTACTGACCACACAACATAGTGTAGTTACTGACCACATAACAACATAGTGTAGTTACTGACCACATAACAACATAGTGTAGTTACTGACCACACAACATAGTGTAGTTACTGACCACATAACAATGACAACATAGGGTAGTTAATGACCACATAGCAATGACAACATAGGGTAGTTACTGACCACATAACAACATAGTGTAGTTACTGACCACATAACATAGTGTAGTTACTGACCACATAACAATGACAACATAGGGTAGTTAATGACCACATAGCAATGACAACATAGGGTAGTTACTGACCACATAACAACATAGTGTAGTTACTGACCACATAACATAGTGTAGTTACTGACCACATAACATAGTGTAGTTACTGACCACATAACATAGTGTAGTTACTGACCACACAACATAGTGTAGTTACTGACCACATAACAACATAGTGTAGTTACTGACCACATAACAATGACAACATAGTGTAGTTACTGACCACATAACAATGACAACATAGGGTAGTTACTGACCACATAACATAGTGTAGTTACTGACCACATAACAATGACAACATAGGGTAGTTACTGACCACATAACATAGTGTAGTTACTGACCACATAACAATGACAACATAGGGTAGTTACTGACCACATAACATAGTGTAGTTACTGACCGCATAACATAGTGTAGTTACTGACCACATAACATAGTGTAGTTACTGACCACATAACAATGACAACATAGGTAGCTACTGACCACATAACATAGTGTAGTTACTGATCACATAACATAGTGTAGTTACTGACCACATAACATAGTGTAGTTACTGACCACATAACATAGTGTAGTTGCTGACCACATAACAATGACAACATAGGGTAGCTACTGACCACATAACATAGTGTAGTTACTGACCACATAGCAATGACAACATAGTGTAGTTACTGACCACATAACAATGACAACATAGTGTAGTTACTGACCACATAACATAGTGTAGTTACTGACCACATAGCAATGACAACATAGTGTAGTTACTGACCACATAACAATGACAACATAGGGTAGCTACTGACCACATAACATAGTGTAGTTGCTGACCACATAACAATGACAAATTAGTGT
>NC_091362.1:21148138-21153138 GCF_038502225.1 Cherax quadricarinatus
GTCACGCACTGCTTGAAGTTCTGGAACACTGGATGCGTGTCCACGTGGAAGATCACGCTCTGCAGGAGTAGGGAACTTATTACTGATGCAGTGTGATTTTCTGGGAGAGAGTGAGGCTCCGAGAGTTTGTTATTGGTGCTGGAAGATGGTGTTCCGGGGAGGGGACAGTCATTACTGCTGGAATGTAATTCTCTGAGGGAGGAAGAAAGTTCTTTAATGCTGGAAAATGACGCCCTAGAGGACAAGAAAGGTCGCTGTTGCTGGAAGATGACGCTGTAGGAAGGAAAGTCATTACTGCTGGAATGTAATTTTTGGGGGGAGGAAAAAGGTCCTTCACTGCTGGAAAACGATGCACTAGCGGGGAAGAAAGATCACTACTGCTGGAAGATGACGCTTGGGGAAGAAAATACGTCATTACTGCTAGAATATAATTCTTTGGGGAGGAAGAAAGTCCTTTAATGCTGGAAAATGACGCACTAGGAGGCAAGGATCGTCACTACTACTGAAAGATGACGCTCTGAAGGAAAAGAAAGCTTATTGCTGCTAGATTATAATTCTCTGGGGAAGAAGACGAGAGGTCGCTACTGACGGATACAGTACCTAAACCAAAATCATTATTTTTGTCACGTATCTTAAGAGAAGCATCACAAGAAAGAACGAACTGATATAAATTATATAATGTAAGAGAGGTGTCCACTGAAAAAACGATGCTAAGAAATATAGAAAAAGGCGAATGCAATTTTTTTTAGACAGCCGTATGCAAGAAATCAGCAAAAAAAATATTGGTTTAGAAAGACACGTAAGCAAACACTATAACATATTTATTAGAAAACGTTTCGGTCCTGGGACCGTGATCAAGGTCCCAGGACCGAAACGTTTTCTAATAAATATGTTATAGTGTTTGCTTACGTGTCTTTCTAAACCAACTTGTCGGTATTTATTACCAAGGTTTATACCCAAAAAAAATATTAATTAAGGGAAATAATCTCTGGCTGTAATATACACGGAATACTGCTAGTAACTGTTTTGGTGACTATAATTTATATATAAAGCCACAGTTTCTAGATGAAATTAGACAACGTTTCAGTCCGTTCTGAAGCACTGTCAAGTCGGGTTTTGACCATGGTCCAGTACGGACCGAAACATCGCCGAGCTTCATCTCCAGTTTGTGAGTTAGATTTAATTGTTCCAGCTATGGTGTCGGGACTTCTATTCTACATCTGTAATATACAATGTATCACTATACAGTGCCACTGTACCACTACACAATATCACTTCACCACTATACAGTGCCACTGTATCACTGTAGTACATCACCAATGTACCGGTCTCCCCTGCAACACTAAGGTTATTACTGTAACACTGTACCAGTGTCCGAGGGATATGCCAAGACTAACATTAAGACAGATTTTCTGGGAAAAAACAAACTTATTTTCTTATTCTATTTAGCTATGTATTTACATGTGAACGGGTTAATTTTTGTAGTAAGAAGTCTCAATGCGTCATCAGGAACTATGCAATGTTGGAAGAGAAGCAACAGGAGAAAGGAGTAGGGTAGGGTGGGTGACACCAACCACACCAACTGATTATGAAGGGGCATATATCGTCTGTTTCCTGTTCCCAGTTTCCCTTCACACAGTTATAGATAAATTACGGTGTTGAATATTTTGGAAAGGGCTTACCTGGAAACTTTTGAAAAACGGCCAGCATTAAAGGCTCATTTAGAGGTTTTTACCGAGGGTTCATCAGTGTAATGGTTCAATTGATGGGTTAATTTCTCGCACCTCACATGCGAGGGAGGGAGGGAGAGTAGAAAGGAGGAAGGGAAAGGTAGAAGGAGGTGAGAGTTGCGTAAAGGAGGAGTGAGGTATGGATGCTGGAATGAGAGTGTACTAAGAAAAGGCATAGAAGAGATTTTACATCTATGTCGACACCGGATGCACAGTAATGAAAAGACGTTTCGCTCTGTGTGGAGCTTTATCGAAGTTGATAAAGCTCAACAGAGCTAAATGTTGTCACTTTTAGAGGTTGTTTCGGGTGCAGGTTCATTTCTTCCCGTATCGAAGCTTGCTGCTGAGAGGAACTATCTGCCAGCTAGCCACTGGTGTCTCTGTCTAGATAACTGAGGTCAGGATAGCATAGCTGAAAGTTCTCATCCCTCCGATCCCTCCCTCACCCACCCTCATCCACCCTCACATACCTTCACCCACCCTCACCCACCCTCACCCACCCTCATCCACCCTCACCCATCCTCATCCACCCTCACATACCTTCACCCACCCTCACCCACCCTCACCCACCCTCACCCTCCCTCACCCACCCTCACCCACCTTCACCCACCCTCACCCACCTTCACCCACCTTCACCCACCCACACCCACCCTCACCCACCTACACCCACCTTCACCCACCCTCACCCACCTTCACCCACCTTCACCCACCCTCACCCACCCTCACCCACCCTCACCCACCCCTCACCCACCCTCAACCACCATCACCCACCTTCACCCACCATCACCCACCTTCACCCACCCTCCCCCACCTTCACCCACCCTCACCCACCTTCACCCACCCTCACCCACCTACACCCACCTTCACCCACCCTCACCCACCTTCACCCACCTTCACCCACCTTCACCCACCTTCACCCACCCTCACCCACCTTCACCCACCCTCACCCACCCTCACCCACCCTCACCCACCTTCACCCACCTTCACCCACCCTCACCCACCCTCACCTACCCTCACCTACCTTCACCCACCTTCACCCACCTTCACCCACCCTCACCCACCCTCACCAACCATCACCCACCATCACCCACCTTCACCCACCTTCACCCACCTTCACCCACCCTCACCCACCCTCACCCACCTTCACCCACCTTCACCCACCCTCACCCACCCTCACTCACCCTCACCCACCTTCACTCACCTTCACCCACCTTCACCCACCTTCACCCACCTTCACCCACCCTCACCCACCCTCACCCACCCTCATCCACCCTCACCCACCTTCACCCACCCTCACCCACCCTCACCTACCTTCACCCACCTTCACCCACCCTCACCCACCCTCACCCACCCTCACCCACCTTCACCCACCTTCACCCACCTTCACCCACCTTCACCCACCTTCACCCACCTTCACCCACCCTCACCCACCCTCACCCACCTTCACCCACCTTCACCCACCTTCACCCACCTTCACCCACCCTCACCCACCCTCACCCACCCTCACCCACCTTCACCCACCTTCACCCACCTTCACCCACCTTCACCCACCTTCACCCACCCTCACCCACCCTCACCCACCCTCACCCACCCTCTCTGTCAACATTTAAGGCTGGAAAACAATGGGTGAGCAGGAATCTCCATTTACTGAAAAGCCAACATGGATGTTTTAAAAAAAATATATGAATTTGGACTACTACTACTACTACTACAACTACTCCAACAACTACTACAACAACTACTACTACTACTACTACTACTACTACTACTACTACTACTACTACTACTACTACTACTACTACTACTACTACAACTACTCCAACAACTACTACAACAACTACTACTACTACTACTACTACTACTACTACTACAACTACTACAACAACTACTACTACTACTACTACTACTACTACTACTACTACTACTACTACTACTACTACTACTACTACAACTACTACAACAACTACTACTACTACTACTACTACTACTACTACAACTACTACAACAACTACTACTACTACTACTACTACTACTACTACTACTACTACTACTACTACTACTACAACTACTACAACAACTACTACAACAACTACTACTACTACTACTACTACTACTACTACTACTACAACTACTACAACAACTACTACAACAACTACTACTACTACTACTGCTGCTGTTGCTGCTACTTCTACCACTGCTACTTCTTTTATTATTACTGTTACTTCTACTAATGCTACTTCTACTATTACTACTACTATTACTACTACTACTACTGCTGCTACTACTACTACTATTACTACTACTACTATTACTACTACTATTACTACTACTACTACTGCTACTACTACTACTACTATTACTACTACTATTACTACTACTACTACTACTACTACTACTATTACTACTACTATTACTACTACTATTACTACTACTACTACTACTACTACTACTACTACTATTACTACTACTATTACTACTACTACTACTACTACTACTATTACTACTACTATTACTACTACTACTACTACTGCTATTACTACTATTACTACTACTATTACTACTACTACTACTACTTCTACCATTACTACTACTACTACTATTACTACTACTACTACTACTACTACTACTACTACTATTACTACTACTACTACTACTACTATTACTACAACTATTGTTACTGCTACTATTACTGAGTCTACGTTAACGACACTCCACAAACGCCTGGTGAATACTGACAATAATTTCGACACAAATTTTCTGAATTCGGTTATAAAGACCCCTAATTTTATTAGTGGCCTCTGGTTACATTGGCTCTGGGCAATGAAGGACATTTCGCCGTGTTTACATACTGGTCCGTTTAAGCGACGTTTTAATATCGCTTTGACCAGCGTTGTGGAATATTTGTGAATGATTCTCCCATCAAAGTTAACTTTTTAATTCCCCATCAAAGTTAATTTTTTTGTCAATTTGGTTACGGGAATCAGGTAGAAAGTTGGATTTGAGAACGATTTAAGCCCATTGCGTGTTGATTGGTTTGGTTTTTTTTATTTTCACGTGGGTTTCAAAACTGTGTATGTTTTTGTTATATTTCCTATATATTTGTCCGAGAGAGAATCATTTTTAGTGTGACAAGGGGGAAATATGGAAAGTTTGAAGAAGATAAAGATGATGAAGATGAAGAGCATTGAGATTGTTCATATAGCATCCATGTTTGTGTTATTACATGTGTCTCCATCTATGGCAGTTTCTCCAACGTAGAGTTTCTCACAG
>NC_091362.1:21158138-21160638 GCF_038502225.1 Cherax quadricarinatus
ACGGCGTGTTCCAGCCAGTTTACCGGCTCCGGTGTGGAGGTCAACAGCGTCTCCACATCGCCGCCCACCAACAGGGCCTCTGAGTAAAAATCCAGTTTATCGTTCATCGTGGTTCCAATGGACTTCGATGCTTGACACACCTTTCACGGAGTCCTGGTGAGGCTCGTCCAATTCATCCTGTAAGAGACAAAGATTTATGATGATCTGTTACACTTGCGGAAAGTGGTGAATTCTGGGCATGTTGCATGACTTTACTCAGTCAGTCATGCAGATTAGCCGAGAGCTGCTTATTTTCCGTGTCTGGACAAAATATACCATCATGAGATTAAATCTTCTAGAAACTCTTTCCATTGGCGCTGTAAAGGGTTTAGTGCTCAAAGAGAATTAATTATTATAAACGCAATTATAATAATTTTAGTTGCTGCGCTTCTGGGTTCTTTTAGCGAGTAGATTTTGGTTCAAGGAACTAGAGCTATCTTTCCCTTCCTTACTTCAAACCTTATTACTGCATTTCTCACTTCCCAAGATGTATATGACCTCTACAGGTTTCAGGTATTCCAGTGCCTGATGATGGAGTGAGTTAGCTCCGAAACTCGTCCTAAATAAATGTGTTTCAAGTAGCAATGATGATTTTAATCTTTCTTACACACACACACACACACACACACACACACACACACACACACACACACACACACACACACACACACACACACAGGCGAAATATTCACAAACACTGATCTCTAGCCGAACTTACGAACCTTGGAAGAAGGTACGCAGTGCTTTACCGACCGTACCATACTGGACAATACCTTGACGTCCACCCAAGGTATTGTCCAGTATGGTATTGTATATAGATATATATTATTATTTTATTATCACACTGGCCGATTCCCACCAAGGCAGGGTGGCCCGAAAAAGAAAAACTCTCACCATCATTCACTCCATCACTGTCTTGCCAGAAGGGTGCTTTACACTACAGTTTTTAAACTGCAACATTAACACCCCCTCCTTCAGAGTGCAGGCACTGTACTTCCCATCTCCAGGACTCAAGTCCGGCCTGCCGGTTTCCCTGAACCCCTTCATAAATGTTACTTTGCTCACACTCCAATATATATATATATATATATATATATATATATATATATATATATATATATATATATATATATATATATATATATATATATATATACACGACGCTCTACGGTTCAGCTGCCTGGGACTCTAATAGGAAGGAATCAGAAGTAATATTGTATTACATTTCATCAGAGGCCCAGGAGCTTTAACAATAGATCTATTCTTAAACCCCTTCCCCCTCCAGGCCACATCAAGACGTGACCTCCACGCTCCACAAATCGACATAATTTATCATGCATGAAAGACGGTAGTGAACTCAGAAGTTGAGTTTTCCCGAATAGTTAATAACTCAGAGAAGCAGCAGCATTGTCAAGGAGTTTGAGAGAGAGAAACCATAACAGAAATCATACACACAAAGCTGTTTCTGAATACCTTGTGTGTTTTTTGGTCACTGTTGTTGCATTGTTGCAGGTGTTGCCATGGAGAGACTCGAGGAGCTGCAATTTTATAATGATTTGGTGTTGGAAATACAATGCGTATTGTAGTTTATTGCGGTTTGTTAAAAAAAGATGTTAAATGACGCTTCTTTACTGTATATATGTCTATTTATATAGAAGTTACTTTATTAGGTACGCCCATCTAGTACTGGGTAGGGCTTTGTTTCGTTCCCAAAACGAATGAATCCGTGGTGTCACGGACTCAACAAGGTTCTGAAACAAAACTTAGAGATCCTGGTTCATGATGACAGCATCACGCAGTTGCTGCAGATTTTCCGTGGCCATTACCTGACGTTGGGTCGAGTCTGCAGGCACTGCTTGTACCAAGTCACCCACACTAGTCGACATCTTCATACATATCTTACAAATATTTTTAGCATATAATAGTCAATAAAACAGGAAATAGTGCTAACGAATGAAGGTAAATAATGCAATTCTTGAATAAACAGACGTCACTGTCAGGAATTAGTTGATCCGACAGTATAATTGCTCAGTTGTTTTAATCAATGTTTTTTCCTATACAAATGATTGGCCAAACACAAAATGAATCGCTATTTGCAAATCATTCATTAGCATTCGCATTAGTGAACCTAGTGATTACGAGTACAATAATGGCAACATTTTCAGTGTTATTTTTGGACTGCATGAATGATGCTGTTCCATCAATGTTGAAAACATTGTGGTGATGTTTAAAAATAGCTGGAGAATAATGAGGGTGATGGATTAGGGACTAAACCAACTCACTCGTGTGCTAATTATATGGATACGATGGGTGCACGATGCCTGCAATTAGTTCATAAATGGTATCAAGATTGATGGACTGGTTACATCAACTCCAGGCTGATGGACCGATTACATTGGCTCCAGGCTGATGGACCGATTACATCGACTCCAGGCTGAAGGAGTGATTACATCGACTCCAG
>NC_091362.1:21168138-21200638 GCF_038502225.1 Cherax quadricarinatus
TAATAATAATAATAATAATAATAATAATAATAATAATAATAATAATAGTAATAATAGTAATAATAATAATAATAATAATAATAATAATAATAATAATAATAATGATAATAATAATAATAATAATAGTAATAATAAAAATAATAATAATAATAATAATAATAATAATAATAATAATAATAATAATAATAATAATAATAATAATAATAATAATAATAATAATATAATCTTATTTCAGCATGAAATAATATTTATAGAGAGATGGGTGACATTTTGTTGTGCATACAGAAAGCCCATAGTTATGTATAGCATTTGGTAGTTCTCTTTGAAGACTGAGATAAGTGCAGCCACTTCGAGAGTGTATTACAAGTTAAGCTTATTATTTCGTTGTTTAAGAATAGAGTGGCAAGACTTGGCGTATTTTTTTACTGGCGAAACGTTTCGTCTGATTACAGGAGAATGTAACTGAAGATTCCTGTTTTGCAGGCGAAGCCTTTCGGAAATAAAGGCATGTAAAGTCTTGCACATGTGGCTTATTATAAGTCTTGTCGGTAATGCATGTAAATATGACTCCTGACTAACGAAATCGTAATATCAGGAATACAAACATGACTTATTAATGTCTATGTGTCGTTGTGTATTTCTAGTTTGTCGATCTGTTTGTCTCTGATTGTTTCCCATTAAGCTTTTAATGCCGGAATATTTTCCCTAGTAAGGAGGGATTCGATGGTGAGGAACTCGGGAAAGATAACAGAAAACCAGAAGACCTTCAGGTCGTGTCATTGTGTTGTATGAAGGTGTTACTCACACGTTGTGAGCTACGTACCTAATTACCATGTTAATTATACTAATAAGCATGGAAATGAACAACTTTATTCAAATTAAGGACTGAACACCCTATATTACCACCACACTTATCAAGACTGAGGGATTGAACACCTCAAACTCTCTACTTCAGGTGTCTCCAGTATAATCATCTCTACGTTCGACTGAAAAAAGACATTTGATGCAAATATAACCTTCTCGTGAATAAAGATTCATATGCCTTATTCATCCAAACGAATATTTACTTAATCCAATAGATTATGATATCTTCAAGAGCGGTGCTCCTGTTCACTGTCCAAGAAATTCTCTGCACTATCTTGGATAACTAAGAAAATATAGTTCGTGTATCCATACACTCTTGCCAGTGAAAACTGGAATTTCTTTCTCTTGTGAAGTACAGTGAGATTAAAGTTATCCCATTATATCTACTGTATTACCGTTGAATCTACTGTATTCGTAAATACAGTATTGAGAAAATATTTTTGAAAATATTGGAAGATTGTATTCTTTGTATTTAACATGATTAATAAAGTCGCAATGGGCTGCTAAATTGGTCTGTATATTTTGTCAGATAGAAGGAAACTATATAAATTTTGTATATTCTGAGAAGTATATCTCTCCTGCTGAAAGAATGTATATCTCAGTATATATAAATAACCCATATTCAACAGTACGACAGAAAGTGTTAATATTTTCCGTCTATTTAAAGACACTCTCCTGAGGAAGGTTTCTGGCGAGATCGAAAATATTCGCGATTTTTTTTGTATACTGTTTAGTGTGGTATATTCGTATGTATTAACCACACCGTCAATGTATGCCTCACTCAGTATATGTATGTATATACTTTGATCATTATAGTGGAATTAACGTATTTCTGACTGGTGACAGACAGCTTCAATGGCCCTCGTTCATTCAATGTCTTTTTTTATCCTAATTAATTAGGATGTGCCAGACAACCACAGGGGGAGATGAATGATAACTCTAGGCCTTTCCTGTTGCAATCAACACATCATCAGGTGCTCGTTTTCTTGCAAAAATGAGTAGGGAGTCCCGGCAGATTAGTTCAAGGTAATGTTCTAGCTAGAATGAGTTAGATGTCAGGTAGACCAGTTCTGGCCAGGCCAGGCCAGACCAGACCAGTTATGGTCAGACAGACCATAATATTTCAGCATTAGGATAACGTAGTAATGACCTAGCGAACATAACATTAGAGACACGACATTAGTAACGTGAGATTAGTGCATAAATTAAGAGCGGCTGTTTGTATAGATCATGATGTTTATCTCTTATATATACTTATATATACTTATATATACTTATATATACTTACATATACTTATATATACTTATTTATACTTATATATACTTAGAAACATCTATTATCCTTGAAATTGGGATTCAAGTGTCTTTGTCAATTGTATATGTAACATATAGAGTTAATGATCCTCGTGTAACATATAGAGTTAATGATCCTCGTGTAACATATAGAGTTAATGATCCTCGTGTAACATGTAGAGTTAATGATCCTCGTGTAACATGTAGAGTTAATGATCCTCGTGTAACATGTAGAGTTAATGATCCTCGTGTAACATGTAGAGTTAATGGTCCTCGTATAACATATAGAGTTAATGATCCTCGTGTAACATGTAGAGTTAATGATCCTCGTGTAACATGTAGAGTTAATGATCCTCGTGTAACATGTAGAGTTAATGATCCTCGTGTAACATGTAGAGTTAATGATCCTCGTGTAACATGTAGAGTTAATGATCCTCGTGTAACATGTAGAGTTAATGATCCTCGTATAACATATAGAGTTAATGATCCTCGTGTAACATGTAGAGTTAATGATCCTCGTGTAACATGTAGAGTTAATGATCCTCGTGTAACATGTAGAGTTAATGATCCTCGTGTAACATGTAGAGTTAATGATCCTCGTGTAACATGTAGAGTTAATGTTCCTCGTGTAACATGTAGAGTTAATGATCCTCGTGTAACATGTAGAGTTAATGGTCCTCGTGTAACATATAGAGTTAATGATCCTCGTGTAACATGTAGAGTTAATGATCCTCGTGTAACATGTAGAGTTAATGATCCTCGTGTAACATGTAGAGTTAATGATCCTCGTGTAACATATAGAGTTAATGATCCTCGTGTAACTTATAGAGTTAATGATCCTCGTGTATCACACTTAAAACCAAATAAACCAAAACAAAAGAAGTTCCGTAGATATATACCCTGAAGTGTGTGTATCTCCAAGTGTGCTTTACAAAGACAAGTGAGCAAACACTGGGACATCTTTTTTAGAAAACGTTTCAGTCCTTGGACCTTGATTAAGGTCCTGAGAACTTGATCAAGGTCTCAGGTATTTATTACCAAAGTTTATACCATCACCTAGTGATGGTATGATGTACGGCTGGTGGCGTACAGGTAACAAGTAAAATGTACAGTGAAAGAGAGACATTTCTTGGTGTATATATCCTGAATAGTGTGAGTTCCTGGGGCTTCTCTTGGGTGTAAGGAAGACCTGTCTTACCTATGATGTGATTTGATTTTGTTGTTAGGTTAGTGTGTGTGGACACGAGTGTTATGCAAGATGTGGGAGGTAATTGTGTTGGGTGGCTTGTTCAGTTCTCTCTCTCTCTCTCTCTCTCTCTCTCTCTCTCTCTCTCTCTCTCTCTCTCTCTCTCTCTCTCTCTCTCTCTCTCTCTCTCTCTACTTCCCATATACACACAAAGACACAATCGCAGGGTATATAACTATGTCATTACGAAGAGTCACTGAGAGTTACCTGAGACACAAGTAGGAGGTAATTACAAAGTGTTCCAGTGCAAGCTTGGTTGTTGACACTGCGTTTATTGTTCCATTACTCAGTGAGTAATGGAACAATACAACTCTCTCTCTCTCTGTTAAACGTGATCATCCGCTTCATTAATTAGAGTTACCCGCTGAGCTGACTGTCTTGTGACTGTCGTCGTGGCTAATTGGAATTCTTGATGCTTGGTTGGCAGAGTTCACTGTCGTGATGGTAAACAATAACCTGAAACATTTTATAATTAACCCAGACTTAGAAGTGGTATATATATATATATATATATATATATATATATATATATATATATATATATATATATATATATATATATATATATATATATATATATATATATATATATATATATATATATATATGTCGTGCCGAATATGTAAAACTGGTCAATTAGCAAGAACTCATTTAAAATTACATCTTTTCTGAAATTTTCTTTTATACGTTGAAAGATATATTTTTTTCATTAATGTTAATGTAATTTTTTTTAATTTTGCACCAAAAGAATCTTAGAAAACTTACCTAACCTTATTATAACAAGAACAATTTATTTTAGCCTAACCCAACTAAATATATTTTAGATTTGTTTACAATAATTTAATACTAAACAAACACAGTGAAACATATTTTTTTCGTTAGGTTCAGAATGATTTTGGCGAAATTATTGCATACACAAATTTTTCCTTGTCCTATATGGCAAGATGAGCGTTGCTATTTAAGCCAAGATCGCAAGTTCTGCCTATTCGGCACAACATATATATATATATATAAATATATATATATATATATATATATATATATATATATATATATATATATATATATATATATATATATATATATATATATATATATATATATATATATATATATATATATATATAGTTTGTATGTATATAAACTCATGGTAAAATAAAAAGTAGTTTCCGGATTCCACTGTTGTACGCAGAATATAAAATGCTTCTAAAAAGCTACTGTAAATACGTAACTTGCTGTCATGTAATATTCCGTCCAGACAGCAAATATCTCTCATGTTGGGTTAATACTCCGTAATCCCGTCACAGGAAGAATATTTCCGCTTCTCATGTTACGATAACCACCTGGGCCATGGCTCGAACTTTTAATGTGTTTGATATAAACTTTTTTTTCAAAGTTTAAATCAAATTTGGAGGTGGGAAGTGGCGAGGTTAAATGGATTTCAACCCTCCGTATCAGGCGGGATGCTCGACTGTATCAGGTTAGGTTGAGTGGGTTCTCACCCTCCGTAACAACCTCGATGCTCAACTGTTTCACGACACAGAGTGTGTTTCAGATGTCTTAATAGGATCAGACACTCCACTAGTGAAAGCTTTTGTTTTCTAAGTTATAGATAATAAACTTTTACAAGTGTTGCTGATGAAGTTCAGCTGTCTAGAAATTTAATTAATTTCTTGGGGGCGTAATTATATTTTATTATTTCTAGAAGGTTTCTTAACTGCGGTATCTTAGACGTGACTTTATTTAAAGTCTTTCAGAGGAATACCTTTACTGAGGCGCCTTTAAAGGTGTTTCTTTATTGGTGTGCCTTCATACAGGTCTCCCAAGGAGGGAACTTTACTGAGATCCTTCTCACTGTTGACATGTAAATAAAAATTACGACTTTCATTAACAAAATTTTAAATAAAATTCTTGGAATTTGCTTTGATCATTTCTATAACCTTGTTACTGGTGAAATTATATATATATATATATATATATATATATATATATATATATATATATATATATATATATATATATATATATATATATATATATATATATATATATATGTCGTGCCGAATATGTAAAACTGGTCAATTAGCAAGAACTCATTTAAAATTACATCTTTTCTGAAATTTTCTTTTATACGTTGAAAGATATATTTTTTTCATTAATGTTAATGTAATTTTTTTTAATTTTGCACCAAAAGAATCTTAGAAAACTTACCTAACCTTATTATAACAAGAACAATTTATTTTAGCCTAACCCAACTAAATATATTTTAGATTTGTTTACAATAATTTAATACTAAACAAACACAGTGAAACATATTTTTTTCGTTAGGTTCAGAATGATTTTGGCGAAATTATTGCATACACAAATTTTTCCTTGTCCTATATGGCAAGATGAGCGTTGCTATTTAAGCCAAGATCGCAAGTTCTGCCTATTCGGCACAACATATATATATATATATAAATATATATATATATATATATATATATATATATATATATATATATATATATATATATATATATATATATATATATAGTTTGTATGTATATAAACTCATGGTAAAATAAAAAGTAGTTTCCGGATTCCACTGTTGTACGCAGAATATAAAATGCTTCTAAAAAGCTACTGTAAATACGTAACTTGCTGTCATGTAATATTCCGTCCAGACAGCAAATATCTCTCATGTTGGGTTAATACTCCGTAATCCCGTCACAGGAAGAATATTTCCGCTTCTCATGTTACGATAACCACCTGGGCCATGGCTCGAACTTTTAATGTGTTTGATATAAACTTTTTTTTCAAAGTTTAAATCAAATTTGGAGGTGGGAAGTGGCGAGGTTAAATGGATTTCAACCCTCCGTATCAGGCGGGATGCTCGACTGTATCAGGTTAGGTTGAGTGGGTTCTCACCCTCCGTAACAACCTCGATGCTCAACTGTTTCACGACACAGAGTGTGTTTCAGATGTCTTAATAGGATCAGACACTCCACTAGTGAAAGCTTTTGTTTTCTAAGTTATAGATAATAAACTTTTACAAGTGTTGCTGATGAAGTTCAGCTGTCTAGAAATTTAATTAATTTCTTGGGGGCGTAATTATATTTTATTATTTCTAGAAGGTTTCTTAACTGCGGTATCTTAGACGTGACTTTATTTAAAGTCTTTCAGAGGAATACCTTTACTGAGGCGCCTTTAAAGGTGTTTCTTTATTGGTGTGCCTTCATACAGGTCTCCCAAGGAGGGAACTTTACTGAGATCCTTCTCACTGTTGACATGTAAATAAAAATTACGACTTTCATTAACAAAATTTTAAATAAAATTCTTGGAATTTGCTTTGATCATTTCTATAACCTTGTTACTGGTGAAATTATATATATATATATATATATATATATATATATATATATATATATATATATATATATATATATATATATATATATATATATATATATATATATATATATATATATATATATATATATATATATATATACATATATATATATACATATATATATATATATATACATATATATATATTTTTTATTATCACACCGGCCGATTCCCACCAAGGCAGGGTGGCCCGAAAAAGAAAAACTTTCACCATCATTCACTCCATCACTGTCTTGCCAGAAGGGTGCTTTACACTACAGTTTTTAAACTGCAACATTAACACCCCTCCTTCAGAGTGCAGGCACTGTACTTCCCATCTCCAGGACTCAAGTCCGGCCTGCCGGTTTCCCTGAATCCCTTCATAAATGTTACTTTGCTCACACTCCAACAGCACGTCAAGTATTAAAAACCATTTGTCTCCATTCACTCCTATCAAACACGCTCACGCATGCCTGCTGGAAGTCCAAGCCCCTCGCACACAAAACCTCCTTTACCCCCTCCCTCCAACCCTTCCTAGGCCGACCCCTACCCCGCCTTCCTTCCACTACAGACTGATACACTCTTGAAGTCATTCTGTTTCGCTCCATTCTCTCTACATGTCCGAACCACCTCAACAACCCTTCCTCAGCCCTCTGGACAACAGTTTTGGTAATCCCGCACCTCCTCCTAACTTCCAAACTACGAATTCTCTGCATTATATTCACACCACACATTGCCCTCAGACATGACATCTCCACTGCCTCCAGCCTTCTCCTCGCTGCAACATTCATCACCCACGCTTCACACCCATATAAGAGCGTTGGTAAAACTATACTCTCATACATTCCCCTCTTTGCCTCCAAGGACAAAGTTCTTTGTCTCCACAGACTCCTAAGTGCACCACTCACTCTTTTTCCCTCATCAATTCTATGATTCACCTCATCTTTCATAGACCCATCCGCTGACACGTCCACTCCCAAATATCTGAATACGTTCACCTCCTCCATACTCTCTCCCTCCAATCTGATATTCAATCTTTCATCACCTAATCTTTTTGTTATCCTCATAACCTTACTCTTTCCTGTATTCACCTTTAATTTTCTTCTTTTGCACACCCTACCAAATTCATCCACCAATCTCTGCAACTTCTCTTCAGAATCTCCCAAGAGCACAGTGTCATCAGCAAAGAGCAGCTGTGACAACTCCCACTTTGTGTGTGATTCTTTATCTTTTAACTCCACGCCTCTTGCCAAGACCCTCGCATTTACTTCTCTTACAACCCCATCTATAAATATATTAAACAACCACGGTGACATCACACATCCTTGTCTAAGGCCTACTTTTACTGGGAAAAAATTCCCCTCTTTCCTACATACTCTAACTTGAGCCTCACTATCCTCGTAAAAACTCTTCACTGCTTTCAGTAACCTACCTCCTACACCATACACTTGCAACATCTGCCACATTGCCCCCCTATCCACCCTGTCATACGCCTTTTCCAAATCCATAAATGCCACAAAGACCTCTTTAGCCTTATCTAAATACTGTTCACTTATATGTTTCACTGTAAACACCTGGTCCACACACCCCCTACCTTTCCTAAAGCCTCCTTGTTCATCTGCTATCCTATTCTCCGTCTTACTCTTAATTCTTTCAATTATAACTCTACCATACACTTTACCAGGTACACTCAACAGACTTATCCCCCTATAATTTTTGCACTCTCTTTTATCCCCTTTGCCTTTATACAAAGGAACTATGCATGCTCTCTGCCAATCCCTAGGTACCTTACCCTCTTCCATACATTTATTAAATAATTGCACCAACCACTCCAAAACTATATCCCCACCTGCTTTTAACATTTCTATCTTTATCCCATCAATCCCGGCTGCCTTACCCCCTTTCATTTTACCTACTGCCTCACGAACTTCCCCCACACTCACAACTGACTCTTCCTCACTCCTACAAGATGTTATTCCTCCTTGCCCTATACACGAAATCACAGCTTCCCTATCTTCATCAACATTTAACAATTCCTCAAAATATTCCTTCCATCTTCCCAATACCTCTAACTCTCCATTTAATAACTCTCCTCTCCTATTTTTAACTGACAAATCCATTTGTTCTCTAGGCTTTCTTAACTTGTTAATCTCACTCCAAAACTTTTTCTTATTTTCAACAAAATTTGTTGATAACATCTCACCGACTCTCTCATTTGCTCTCTTTTTACATTGCTTCACCACTCTCTTAACTTCTCTCTTTTTCTCCATATACTCTTCCCTCCTTGCATCACTTCTACTTTGTAAAAACTTCTCATATGCTAACTTTTTCTCCCTTACTACTCTCTTTACATCATCATTCCACCAATCGCTCCTCTTCCCTCCTGCACCCACTTTCCTGTAACCACAAACTTCTGCTGAACACTCTAACACTACATTTTTAAACCTACCCCATACCTCTTCGACCCCATTGCCTATGCTCTCATTAGCCCATCTATCCTCCAATAGCTGTTTATATCTTACCCTAACTGCCTCCTCTTTTAGTTTATAAACCTTTACCTCTCTCTTCCCTGATGCTTCTATTCTCCTTGTATCCCATCTACCTTTTACTCTCAGTGTAGCTACAACTAGAAAGTGATCTGATATATCTGTGGCCCCTCTATAAACATGTACATCCTGAAGTCTACTCAACAGTCTTTTATCTACCAATACATAATCCCACAAACTACTGTCATTTCGCCCTACATCATATCGTGTATACTTATTTATCCTCTTTTTCTTAAAATATGTATTACCTATAACTAAACCCCTTTCTATACAAAGTTCAATCAAAGGGCTCCCATTATCATTTACACCTGGCACCCCAAACTTACCTACCACACCCTCTCTAAAAGTTTCTCCTACTTTAGCATTCAAGTCCCCTACCACAATTACTCTCTCACTTGGTTCAAAGGCTCCTATACATTCACTTAACATCTCCCAAAATCTCTCTCTCTCCTCTGCATTCCTCTCTTCTCCAGGTGCATACACGCTTATTATGACCCACTTCTCGCATCCAACCTTTACTTTAATCCACATAATTCTTGAATTTACACATTCATATTCTCTTTTCTCCTTCCATAACTGATCATTTAACATTACTGCTACCCCTTCCTTTGCTCTAACTCTCTCAGATACTCCAGATTTAATCCCATTTATTTCCCCCCACTGAAACTCTCCTACCCCCTTCAGCTTTGTTTCGCTTAGGGCCAGGACATCCAACTTCTTTTCATTCATAACATCAGCAATCATCTGTTTCTTGTCATCCGCACTACATCCACGCACATTTAAGCAACCCAGTTTTATAAAGTTTTTCTTCTTCTCTTTTTTAGTAATTGTATACAGGAGAAGGGGTTACTAGCCCATTGCTCCCGGCATTTTAGTCGCCTCATACGACACGCATGGCTTACGGAGGAAAGATTCTTTTCCACTTCCCCATGGACAATAGAAGAAATAAAAAGAACAAGAGCTATTTAGAAAAAGGAGAAAAACCTAGATGTATGTATATATATATATATGCATGTGCGTGTCTATGAAGTGTGACCAAAGTGTAAGTAGGAGTAGCAAGATATCCCTGTTATCTTAGCGTGTTTATGAGACAGAAAAAGAAACCAGCAATCCTACCATCATGCAAAACAGTTACAGGTTTTTGTTTCACAGTCATCTGGCAGGACGGTAGTACTTCCCTGGGTGGTTGCTGTCTACCAACCTACTATATATATATATATATATATATATATATACATATATATATATATATATATATATATATATATATATATATATATATATATATATATATATATATATATATATATATATATATATATATATATATATATATAGAGAGAGAGAGAGAGAGAGAGAGAGAGAGAGAGAGAGAGAGAGAGAGAGAGAGAGAGAGAGAGAGAGAGAGAGAGCTATAGAGAGGGGGGAGTAGCCAGTCCTTCCCTCTCTCTCTCTGTGCTCACCCACGCTGACAGAGACACATACCTTCGGGACAACACCAACCAAGCAAGGAAATGCTTCAATTACCTGCTGGTTCCCAACACACGAGTTCTGCTTGTCCACGTCGACAGTATGCAAACTAGACTTCAGATCAGCGTTGGTTCACTTGTTACTGCCTTCAGGCAGCTGAAGCGAGATGAACGGCATTTACCATTTATCAGTGATACTACACAAGTAAACGTAAATACTAGATATCTTGAGATAACCTCTCCTAGTACACTAGCTAGTTTATATATATATAGATAGATAGATAGATACATACATACATACATAAATTCCGAATATATTAACGAACACATGATTTGTATTCTCTTCTAGCCCTCCTCCCCCACACACATATTTATAAATACAGTTATAACGTGATTAATATAGCCTGGAAACTATTATCATATAAATGGCACGGCGGATATATTTTCGGTCTAATATTTATTCCCACTCGAATACCATGAGAACGTATTTATATTGAATTTATATAAATGGCCCCAAAAAAACTTTTCTCACCAATTAATTGCGAGTGCAGTGACTAGTTTCGTACCTGGATAGATTGCACCCGGTGCCTCTGTAATTATATATATCGTAAATCTCAATAACATTCCTTCGTTTCAGTACTCGGATGCCACCGTTGAAATATATTATTTCCATTTGACGCTGAAAACAGAAACTAGGTCAGTTGAAGTCGGGGAATGATTTATGAGGGATGACTCTCTTTTATTTTAAGGTATGAGGTTACTGGCTCTGGTGGCCTGGTGGTTAACGCTCTCGCTTCACACGGTGAGGGCCTGGGTTCGATTCCCAGCCAGAGTAGAAACATTGGACGTGTTTCTTTCCACCTGTTGTCTATGTTCCCCATCAGTAAAATGGGTACCTGGGTGTTAGTCGACTGGTGTGGGTCGCATCCTGGGACACTGACCTAAGGAGGCCTGGTCACAGACCGGGCCGCGGGGGCGTTGACCCCCGGAACTCTCTCCAGATAAACTCCAGATAAACTGGAGCGTTTCACTCGTTTTACTCTGCACGAGTGAAAACGAGCTTTATCCCGGAAAAATAGATACAAATGGAGTATAGTGAGATCATTTATTGACATTTCGCCCATATAAATAAATGTTCCCGGGTAGAATGTTATCGTACACAACAATGTACACAATGGACCGTCCCGTGCAGGTTGGTTTCTAACATAACCTACCCAACATTCTCCATTTGACTTTCCACACTATATTTGCTCATGTGCTCTTTACCCAGGTAGATCTGTACGTGACCTGATAAATCTCACTGTGTGGGCGAAACGTAGTCAGTAAAATATCGCAGTATACTGTATGTATGTCTATTTTTCCCATCCCGTCGGTATTTTATACCATTTATCTCCAGAAGTTTATCACAGTTGAGCTCCACTGTAGTAGTGGGAAAAGACACAGAATGGTCTTCTCCCTAGCATATGATGGAAACGTTTCGGTGCTGAGCTAAAGTCGTGGTTTGAAAAGTGACAGATGCAGTTCAGTGTAGATAAATGCCAAGTCCTAATTCTTGAGACTCAAAGATTAAGTTCCAGTATTTACTCATTTATCTTCTTATGAAAAAAATATTGGTCAGCATCAGTTATTAAAGTTTGTAATCATACTGCGAAAAATGTTTTAAACGTTCTGCTTATTGGAGACGATACTCGTGAGTGTCAGGTCAGACCTGAAGGTAGTTCACGCAATGGTTAGGTCAGAACACGAAGACAGGGCTACACCAGGGTCATGCAGTGCTTAGATCAAGACAGGTCCCCAAACCAGGGTCATGTAATGGTTAGGTCAAGACAGGTCCCCAAACCAGGGTCATGTAATGGTTAGGTCAAGACAGGTCCCCAAACCAGGGTCATACAATGGTTATGTCAAGACAGGTCCCCAAACCAGGGTCATGCATCAAGGCAGAAGGGCTCGTCACCTATCCAGTAGGAGCACTACGAAGGGTCTAAGTGGCCTTCACCTCCACTTTTGTTCTCATGTTCACCCACGGTCTCTAAATCCTGCAAGTGACATCAAAGTAACCTGAGACCAAGAATTTCCCTCGTCTTCACTACACACACACAGTTACCCAAACACTATATGACGGCTATATAAAAAAAATACATCCAAACTATATTGCTTAAATGTCACTATCACGAGTCCGGTTACAGCTTAAACTTTTGTGTTGAAATTTCTTGGGCTGGCACAGAGGGCGTAGATTTCCAACATAAAAGTATCGGATAAATTTCCAAAGGCTTTACCAGCCGCTGGAGTTGCGGTTAAAGTGGACCTTCACGACCCATGTTACTAGGTCGTAGTTCTGGTGGTGGCGTCGTGGCCGCTTACACTTCTCGTGATGGCTGGTGTAGCCACCAGGAATCTTACATCAGATATAGAGATCAACGGAGAAGCATTTGGCTCGCGGCGGTAACGGATATAAAGCTAAATATTACTGACAAGTAGAGGAAAAACGCGTAAAATGTTTTGGTCATGGGACTAAGGCTTCAAGACTGAAGGTCCAAAGATCGAAGGTTTCAAGACTGAAGGTCCCAAGACCGAAGGTTTCAAGATTGAAGGTCTCAAGATCAAAGTTTTCAAGACTGAAAGTCCCAAGACCGAAGGTTTCAAAACTGAAGGTCCCAAGACCAAAGGTTTCAAGACTGAAGGTCCCAGAACACAAGGTCTTAAGACCGATGGCCCCAAAACTATGGCTCCAAGACGGAAGGTCCCGGGACCGAAGGTCTCAAAACCGAAGGTTCCAAGAACTAAAGTCCAGCAAGTGAGGGCTCAAGGACCGAAACATATTTATTTAACATGTCCTAAAGAGAGAAATATTTTGTCTTTTTTCCATCTCAACCGAGAGTCCCGGGTTCGATCCCCGGGTTAGTTACCTACCAGTAAACAGGTAACCGGGTGATGGTCAGTGTTGCTGGTGGCATCCTGGGGAACAGAAACCAGAAACCCATCGGAAGGTAAAAAAAAAACACATAAAACAAAAACATAAACCCAAGAAAGGTAAGAATGGAGGAACACTGCAGCAGGCCTACTGGCCTATAATTTTTTTCTGTTCTTAGGTTCTTATCCCCAGGATGCCACCCACAACAGTTGACTAACGCCCATGCACCTGTTTTCTATGTGAACAGAGGCAGCAGTTGCAGGTGTAATTCCGAATTAGCGCAACCTCTATTAGCACCAAACCCGAGTGGGTCATTCAGAGAAGGCTCGATCCTCCGTACCCTAGTTGCAGCCCGGTGTCTGGTCAACCAGACTGTTAATTATCGCATTAGTAGCACCAAGATGATTACGACCAGGCTGGTACACGCAGCGAGCCTGGTGCTTCGAGGTTCATTCTTCGGGGGAATGAAGACGATTTCAGGTTCAGTCAACGGCGTGAATGACAGCACCAACAGAAGTAACGGTAATACTGAAAGCACCGTTAGAACAAATGGTAACTATGACAACAGTGAAGTTCTTGCCTGTTTGAAAGGTCGTTCTCAAATAGGTCCCTGTTTACGTATTTTGCAACAATTACTGTCTGAGCCCTGGTCATTGACCGGACCGCGGGGGCGTTGATCCCCGGAATACCCTCCAGGTTGACTCCAGGTAGACACACATACACACACACACACACACACACACACACACACACACACACACACACACACACACACACACACGACCAATAGACACGGAAGAACAAAAAACTTAACTGACAGATATAGATGAACAGGTAGAGCACCAGCAAGTCCTCCAGATACTCTCAGTAACACCAGGAGAACAGAGAGAACACCACCAAGTCCTCCAAACACAGAAACAACCTGCAAATCGAGCAGTTCCGAATACGAAGGTGTTCGGTTTCCGATAAACGTTTAAAAGGGCAATCATTCGATTTTTTTTCGATATTATGGTTGTCGTGGAAGACCAATATTTTTGTGGTGTGATGTTGAAATGTGGTTGCTGTTGTTGTTGTGGTGGTGGCGGTTGTTGTTGTTTGTGTAGTGGTGGTTATTGCGGTTGCTGTTGTTGTAATAACTGTTGTGATGGTGGTGGAGTTTTAAGTGTGTTGTTCTATAGGGCGGATAATGTTAAGGTTGGATAATTGGTTGTTAAGTTGGTGAAGACTCGTAGCACGAAGCTTTATAGAGGGGTACGTGAATTGACGAAGCTCTATTCAGAAGGCAAATATATTAGAGCTCTATACAGAATGAAACATGATTCGGAAAAATTCTAATCGTATCAAAATGTGACTTAATAAAGCTCTATACATAACAAAGGATGACTTGATGAAGCCCAGCACAGAGGGATGCATGATAAAGCTCTACGCGGAGTGAAAGATGACTTGAAGCTCTATATGGAGTAAGCGATGGCTTGGTAAAGCTCTACACGGAATGAAATATGACGTGATAAAGCTCTACACGGAGTGAAAGAAAGCTTGATAAAGCTCTACACGAAGTGAAAGATGGCTTGATAAAGCTCTACATGAAGTGAAATATGACTCGATGAAGCTCTACACGGAGTGAAACATGACTTGACAAAGCTCTACAAGGAGGGGGAAACATGATAAAGCTCTACAAAGAAAGGAAGAAGCATTAGATGAAGCTCTACACAGAGAAACGCGTCTTGATAAAGCTCTACACAGAGTGAAACCCTGAGATAAAGCTCTACACAGAGTGAAACCCTGAGATAACGCTCAGAGTGAAGCACGACTTGATAAAGCTCTCTCACAGAGTGCCAGTGAGCAGCTGCATCCAGCCTGACATCTGGGAGACCAGAGACGTAATTTAGAGCGCGGAGAACTGAGATCCCAGGAGCTTCGGGTTCCTGGAGAAACCGTACGGGGGGTTTAACCCTATTCATAAAACAGTAGAATTCAGTGGTTTTTAACCCTACCAGGTGCTGTATTACAGCTGCCAGACGGCTGTTCTCTCTTTATTGACTTCTAGAGGAGTTACTCTCTCTCTCTCTCTCTCTCTCTCTCTCTCTCTCTCTCTCTCTCTCTCTCTCTCTCTCTCTCTCTCTCTCTCTCTCTCTCTCTCTCTCTCTCTCTCTCTCTCTCTCTCTCTCTCTCTCTCTCTCTCTCTCTTCCTGTCTTGGACTTCCTCTTTATTTGTGTGTGTGCTTCTCGGTGTTTTTATTGGTCTCTGCTTTATTGTCTGCCTCCTGACATGGCTTTTGTTTACGGGATAAAGTAGGTCGGGACGAGACTTTTTTTTATTTGTTGTTGTTGTTGTTTGTGACGGTTGTTAGTGGTTGTTACTCTGGTTGTTTCTGAGTGCTGCTTGTGGTCGCTGTTGTTTGTGACTGTTGTTTGTGTTTTGCGTAATAAAAAAATAGTAAGTAAGACTTGGCACAATATCTAAGCTCAATGAAATAATAGACACACATACACACACACACACACACATACACACACACACACACACACACACACACACACACACACACACACACACACAGACACACACACACACATACACACACACACACACACACACACACACACACACACACACACACACACACACACACACACACACACACACACACACACACACACATACATACACACACACACACATACATACACACACACACACATACATACATACACACACACACACATACACACACACACACACACACACACACACACACACACACACACACACACACACACACACACACACACATACATACATACACACACACACACATACATACACACACACATACATACACACACACACACATACACACACACACACACACACACACACACACACACACACACACACACACACACACACACACACACACACACTGGAGGATAGGAGAGATAGGAGGGACATGATAACGACATATACAATACTGAGAGGAATTGACAAGGTGGACAAAGACAGGATGTTCCAGAGATTGGACACAGTAACAAGGGGACACAGTTGGAAGTTGAAGACACAGATGAATCACAGGGATGTCAGGAAGTATTTCTTCAGTCACAGAGTAGTTAGGAAGTGGAATAGTTTGAGAAGCGATGTAGTGGAGGCAGGATTCATACATGGCTTTAAGCAGAGGTATGATAAAGCTCACGGTTCAGGGAGAGTGACCTAGTAGCAACCAGTGAAGAGGAGGGCCAGGAGCTATGACTCGATCCCTGCAACCACAACTAGGTGAGTACACACAATCGGCCTGACGACACTGGAGGACCGAAGGGTTATGGGAGACATGATAACGACATATAAAATACTGAGAGGAATTGACAAGGTGGACAGAGACAGGATGTTCGAGAGATGGGACACAGCAACAAGGTCACAACTGGAAGTTGAAGACTCAGATGAGTCAGAGGGATGTTAGGAAGTATTTCTTCAGTCATAGAGTTGGCAGGAAGTGGAACAGTCTGGAAAGTGATGTAGCAGAGACAGGATCCATACATAGTTTTAAGACGAGGTTTGACGAAGCTAATGGAGCAGGAAGAGAGAGGACCTAGTGGCAGTCAGTGAAGAGGCGGGGCCAGGAGCTTTGACTCAACCCATGCAACCACAAATAGGTGAGTACACACACACACACACACACACACACACACACACATTCTCTCTCTCTCTATCTCTCTCTCTCCATATATATATATATATATATATATATATATATATATATATATATATATATATATATATATATATATATATATATATATATATATATATATATATATATATATATATATATTATTGTGCCCACGAACGAGTGGAACTGATCAATAACAGCACTGCGACTAGCCACGGACTCGAACCCATGCTGCTTTGGCCTGCCTCATGGTGGGCGATTAAGGCGTCATAAGTTTTCGCCCACCATGAGGCAGGCCAAAGCAGCATGGGTTCGAGTCCTTGGCTAGTCGCAGTATTGTTATTGATATATATATATATATATATATATATATATATATATATATATATATATATATATATATATATATATATATATATAAAACGAACACTTTACATACAGCTGGATTCCTCTGAATACCTTCCAACCCTAACTTAACTAGTGCAACAGACGCATATTTCTTATACAATAATAGTGTTTATGGGACGTACAGTAGGTTGATTACGTATAACTGTGTCGTTTCAGCTTGTTATGGAGCCTCGCCACAGAGGGGCAGCACTTAACGATGGGGCGTTTCTCTTGTTATATCTTGGTGCAACTTATTTACATACGTTTTAACTTGGTCATTATGGAGCTAAGAGGATGTCCTTGTTAGGTATAATGTTTGTGACTGTTGGGGAAAGAGATAGAGAGAGACAGAGGCGGAGGAACAGAGGGCAACAGACAGAGGGACAAGGAGCAAGAGAGATAGTGGGGGTGTCAGAGGGACACAGTGAGTCAGACGGAGGAACAGAGAGCAAGAGACAGAGACAGAGGGACACTGAGACACAATGACAGAGGGACAGAGAGCAAGAGATAAATATAGGGAAAAAGAGAGACAGGGAGAGAGACAGGCTGAGGGACAGAGACGGAGGGAGAGAGGAAGAAAGAGAGCAAGGAAAGCCTGTGGTGTATTGGTTAACATTCTCGTTTCTCCAGAAAGAGGCCCTAAATCCCAGGCAGAGAATGACAATTTAGGTGAAAGTTTCTTGATTTCAATAGCGTGTGTGCAGCCGGCGGCGTCCAGGAAGCCTAGATGAAAGGAAACCAGTGAGGCTGGTGTGCCAGCCGGAGTATGATAGCACCGAGATGAGGTTAGTAAAAACGACACTTTGTAGGGGAAAAATGCCGAGATTGAAGCTCGCGTTCCAGCTGTTGTAGTTGACATGAGAGACAGCTGTCCAGGAAGTGCGAGGAATATTGACAGATATATCGGTAGTTATACTTTACGTCTTGATGACTTTGTAAAAACTTTTCTCTAATTAATTCTTTCGTGTGATGTTGGAGTGATGGTGTAAGGTTTTCAGTGTGTGTGTGTGTGTGTGTGTGTGTGTGTGTGTGTGTGTGTGTGTGTGTGTGTGTGTGTGTATACTCACCTAATACTCACCTAATTGTGGTTGTAAGGGTCGAGACTCAGCTCCTGGCCTCTCCTCTTAACTGACCGCTACTGGGTCCTCCCTCTCCTTGCTCCATGAGCTTTATCATACCTCGTCTTAAAACTATGTGTGGCTCCTGCCTCCACTACATCGCTTGCCAGATTATTCCACTTTCTAGCAACTCTGTGGCTGAAGAAATACTTCCTAACATCCCTGTGACTCATCTGAGTCTTCAACTTCCAATTGTCACCCCTAGTATCTGTGTCCCATCTCTGGAACATCTTGTCTGTGTGTGTGTGTGTGTGTGTGTGTGTGTACTCACCTATTTGTACTCACCTATTTGTGGTTACAGGGGTCGATTCACAGCTCCTGGCCCCGCCTCTTCACTGATTGCTACTAGGTCCTCTCTCTCCCTGCTCCATGAGCTTTATCATACCTTGCCTTAAAACTATGTATAAATCCCCGCCCCCACTACTTCACTTTCTAGGCTATGTGTGTGTGTGTGTGTGTGTGTGTGTGTGTGTGTGTGTGTGTGTGTGTGTGTGTGTGTGTGTGTGTATACTCACCTAATACTCACCTAATTGTGGTTGTAAGGGTCGAGACTCAGCTCCTGGCCTCTCCTCTTAACTGACCGCTACTGGGTCCTCCCTCTCCTTGCTCCATGAGCTTTATCATACCTCGTCTTAAAACTATGTGTGGCTCCTGCCTCCACTACATCGCTTGCCAGATTATTCCACTTTCTAGCAACTCTGTGGCTGAAGAAATACTTCCTAACATCCCTGTGACTCATCTGAGTCTTCAACTTCCAATTGTCACCCCTAGTATCTGTGTCCCATCTCTGGAACATCTTGTGTGTGTGTGTGTGTGTGTGTGTGTGTGTGTGTGTGTGTGTGTGTGTGTGTGTGTGTGTGTGTGTGTGTGTGTGTGTGTGTGTGTGTGTGTGTGTGTGTGTGTGTGTAATATCTTACAGGAACAAGACAGATGGAAAACAACTCCTATTATTCCCTCACAAACACGAACATAAATAATTTTCTGTTTTTTTCCCTTCACAGACACTTTTATCCTGAGTCCTGATTCTCCCAGAAGCGAGACGTTTGTCTCTAAATCTCTAATTAAGGAGATAATCCTCGGCCGACGGCCCTAAGATACGGTCTAACACTGGTTAATTAAGGGAGAAATGCCAGGTATGTAGCATTGTACAGCCTTAAGCGCTGACGTCAGTTGGGTACTGCGCTGACGTCAGTTGGGTACTGCGCTGACGTCAGTTGGTACAACAATACTGCAGTGACTACAGCACCCAACTACTTCTACTGCTACTACTATTACTACTATTTCTACTGTTACTACTATTACTAATACTGCTACCACTAGTACTTTCGCAACTATTACTACTACTGTCACAACAACTACTACTACTATTGTTATTAACTGGGTTGGCTCGTTGTCAACGGATATTCCTGACGCAGATGCTAAACAAACACCAGGTTCCTGTTTATTGCAATATATCCCAGGGTAGCATCAAAGTGTCTGTACAGTTGATTCCTATATGACTCCATTATCTTCGTGCTCACGGCTTCACCGAGTGGCTTGTTCCATTCTCATTTTACTCTTCTTTGTAAACAATACTCTATATGCGTTCATGTTGCATCCCTTGCCTCGGAGTCTCATTTCATTATTTCGTGTTATTGACTACTTTAGCAGTACTAGTAGGTTTTTCTGTTTGAAAAAGTGAAAGCCATTGAGGTTTGAATGCGATCTACTTGTGTTTTCAGTTTCCTATAAGTTTTTGTTATGATGGTTTAGAATGAGAAACATATGCAACATTTAGGAATTTTTACTGAGGAAACGTTTCGCCAGCCAGTGGCTTCATTAGTCCATTACAGAGAAGAACAGTGGAAGATGAAGGAGGAGAATGAGGTAATGAGAAGGAGGCAATGAGAAGGAGGCAATTGACTCCAGGCTGAGGGACTGATTACCTCATTCTCTTTCTCATCTTTGACCTTTCTCTGCATTGGACTGAAGAAGCCACTGGTTGGCGAAATGTTCCCTTAATAAAGAGTTCCGAATACTGCACAGATGTCCCTAAGCGTCTTCACGTGTTTTCTTTCTGAGTGAAGGTACGAGTGTAGTGACCCTTCACAGTACCCACGCAGGTATGTCTTCTTGGTTTATGTAATTTAGAGACCGAAGTCGAACGGCGTATTCAAGATGCGATCTGACGTGTGTTAACTTTTACTCTTAGTGGGTGAACGATGTGGCATCTTCGTACTCACCTATTTGTGGCTGTAGGGGTCGATTCACAGCTACTGCCCCCCCCCCCTATAACGTTCTGTTATAACTGGCGGGCAGGTTGTCTGGTCCCCCTAACTTGTTAACGTTCAAGTTATATATATATATATATATATATATATATATATATATATATATATATATATATATATATATATATATATATATATATATATATATATATATATATATATATATATATATATATATATATATATATATATATATATATATATATATATAATGATCAATGACCACGAACAGTGGTATTGATCATACAACATGCACTAGCAGGACTCAATGCTGCTTTGGCCTGCCTCATGGTGGGCAGGCCAAAGCAGCATGAGTTCAGTCTACTAGTGCATGTTGATTATATATATATATATATATATATATATATATATATATATATATATATATATATATATATATATATATATAGAGAGAGAGAGAGAGAGAGAGAGAGAGAGAGAGAGAGAGAGAGAGACAGACAGACAGACAGACAGAGAGACAGACAGACAGACAGACAGACAGACAGACAGACAGACAGACAGACAGACAGACAGACACAGACAGACAGACAGACAGACAGACAGACAGACAGAGACAGAGACAGAGAGAGAGAGAAAAACTATTTGGAACAGACAGGTAGAACGAGGGAAGGGGAAACAACTACTCAGTGTTTATTTATGAGATGGAGGCTAAGCAATAAGGAGCAATAATGTGATGGAACCGCCAGGTGTGAAGAAGAATAATGGGATGGAAGAGCCAGGCGTGAGGGAATGGGAAGTTGAGATAAAGGTGTGAAATCAAGGGTGTTGGAGAATATATATAAGACAGGTGTGATGGAGTGTACATGTATAATGATGGAGAAGACAGGTGTGATGGAGTGTACATGTATAATGATGGAGAAAACAGGTGTGATGGAGTGTGCATGTATAATGATGGAGAAGACAGGTGTGATGGAGTGTGCATGTATAATGATGGAGAAGACAGGTGTGATGGAGTGTGCATGTATAATGATGGAGAAGACAAGTGTGATGGAGTGTGCATGTATAATGATGGAGAAGACAGGTGTGATGGAGTGTGCATGTATAATGATGGAGAAGACAAGTGTGATGGAGTGTGCATGTATAATGATGGAGAAGACAAGTGTGATGGAGTGTACATGTATAATGATAGAAAAATGTGTGTTAATTGGCAGACAGTCAAAGGGAATTATGACGTAATGTATAATGTAACTGATGCTGTGGAGGAGGAGGAACAAGAGAAAGAGGAACAGGAACAAGAGGAGGAGGAACAGAGACAGGAGAAGGAGGAGGAACAGGAACAAGAGGAGGAGGAATAGGAACAGGACGAGGAGGAGGAGGAGGAGGAGGAGGAACAGGAACAGAAGAAACATGAAAAGGAGAAACAGGAACAGGAATAAGAGGAACAGGAGCAGATGAAGATCTAAACAATTATTCTCGGATTTACAATCTTGTCTCTGATTCCAGGTTCTACTGAAGACCATCTTCAAAAAGGTAAAAACAAAATTGATATGCATTTAGATGCAGATTTATTCGTAAAATCCAGGATTCGGAAAAAATTCGAGAAAAAATGTACTGATATTCACAAATTTCAGTATTTTTGGAATTTTTTTTTTTTTTTTGAGCTCCTCTGATTCAGTTTTGTGTTATTTCTTATTTAATTATTGAAAATAAGTGATCATGACCCAGAATAAGAATACTGAAGGAAAAGAATCTGTAAGAGAAGCTGCAAGAACCACCACTGAGCTAAATAAGGAACTTCAGAACAGGGAAATGGAATACGTCTCTCTGAGCTTGTCAGGGAATATGACATGTCAACATCTAACCTATTATCTTTAATAAAAAAATAACTCCAGTGGGAACAGGAATTAAAATTGCTACAGTGTTCATGTGTGATTTCTTGATTGTACGTGTTGTTTTATAAGTTTAATTAACTGATATTTTGACTTAAAAATGGTTTGTGAAAATTCACTTCCGAGGTCTGGAACGAATTAATCCAATATTCAGAAAATTCAATATTCAGAACACTCTCGTTAACTAATTAATTCGTAATACAGAGGTTCTACTGTAAGAGTTTTTAAAGCAGGCAGGGGAGTTTAATAACAAGGGGAAGGAAGATGGCAGGGCAGGGGGCAGGGAGCAGGGGGCAGTGGGCAGGGGTTAGAGGGCAGGGAGCAAGGAAATATAATAGCAGGGATCCAGAAAGCTGAATCCGCATTTTAAGAAAATTTAATGTCTTGCTAGGAGGTAAGTGTCAGGCTCCTGACAGTAGGTGAGTGTCAGGCTCCTGACAGTAGGTGAGTGTCAGGCTCCTGACAGTAGGTGAGTGTCAGGCTCCTGACAGTAGGTGAGTGTCAGGCTCCTGACAGTACGTGAGTGTCAGGCTCCTGACAGTAGGTAAGTGTCAGGCTCCTGACAGTAGGTGAGTGTCAGGCTCCTGACAGTACGTGAGTGTCAGGCTCCTGACAGTAGGTGAGTGTCAGGCTCCTGACAGTAGGTGAGTGTCAGGCTCCTGACAGTACGTGAGTGTCAGGCTCCTGACAGTACGTGAGTGTCAGGCTCCTGACAGTAGGTAAGTGTCAGGCTCCTGACAGTAGGTGAGTGTCAGGCTCCTGACAGTACGTGAGTGTCAGGCTCCTGACAGTAGGTAAGTGTCAGGCTCCTGACAGTAGGTGAGTGTCAGGCTCCTGACAGTACGTGAGTGTCAGGCTCCTGACAGTAGGTGAGTGTCAGGCTCCTGACAGTAGGTGAGTATCAGGCTCCTGACAGTAGGTGACTGTCAGGTTCTTGAAGGTAGGTAAGTGTCAGGTTCTTGACAGTAGGTGGCTGTCAGGCTCCTGACCGTAGGTGACTGTCAGGTTCTTGAAGGTAGGTAAGTGTCAGGTTCTTGACAGTAGGTGGCTGTCAGGCTCCTGACAGTAGGTGACTGTCAGGTTCTTGACAGTAGGTAAGTGCCAGGTTCTTGACTGTAGGTGACTGTCAGGTTCTTGAAGGTAGGTAAGTGTCAGGTTCTTGACAGTAGGTAAGTGCCAGGTTCTTGACTGTAGGTGACTGTCAGGTTCTTGAAGGTAGGTGACTGTCATGTTCTTGACAGTAGGTAAGTGCCAGGTTCTTGACTGTAGGTGACTGTCAGGTTCTTGGCTGTAGGTGACTGTCAGGCTCCTGACAGTCAGGGTTCTGATGTCACCAGATACATTGAAGTGGATTATTAAATGGGTTTAAATTTTGGCTACTCCTCCTCCTCTTCCTCCTCCTCTTCCTCCTTCTCCTCATATTCCTACTATTACTACCGTTACTACTATTACTACTACTACTCCTCTTCATTTTTTCTTTCTTCTATTATTATTATTATTATTATTATTATTATTATTATTATTATTATTATTTGTTGTTATTATTGTTTTGTATTATTATTGTGTGTGTATTTTATTATTATTATTATTATTATTATTATTGTTATTATTATTATTATTATCATTTCTACTAATACTAATACTACGATTATTATTACTCATACTCTCTCTCTCTCTCTCTCTCTCTCTCTCTTTCTCTCTCTCTCTCTCTCTCTCTCTCTCTCTCTCTCTGTCTCTCTCTCTCTCTCTCTCTCTCTCTCTCTCTCTCTCTCACACACACACCTCCACCAACACACTGAAAGACAAACATAAAAGAAAATATATCTCAGTTTCTTGAAATTAAAAATAGCCAGTAAAGAAAAAAAAATTTCGTAGAGAAATAAAACAAGCTTTTATTTTTTCTCTCTCTCCAGTTTTATTGGTAATAAAAAAACATAGTTGGTGTGACATAGGCGAGTCCAGTTACATATTGTGGAGTAAAATGTTATGACGAACACAGAAACAGCAGCTGGGGATGCTGCTCTCTCTCTCTCTCTCTCTCTCTCTCTCTCTCTCTCTCTCTCTCTCTCTCTCTCTCTCTCTCTCTCTCTCTCTCAGGACCTAATGATGCTGCTCTCTCTCTCTCTCTCTCTCTCTCTCTCTCTCTCTCTCTCTCAAGACCTAAGGATGCTGTTTTCTCTCTCTCTATCTCTCTCAGGCCCTAAGGATACTGCTCTCTCTCTCTCTCTCTCAAGACCTAAGGATGCTGCTCTCTCTCTCTCTCTCTCTCAAGACCTAAGGATGCTGCTTTCTCTCTCTCTCTCTCTCTCTCTCTCTCTCTCTCTCTCTCTCTCTCTCTCTCTCTCTCTCTCTCTCTCTCTCTCTCAGGCCCTAAGGATGCTGCACTCTCTCTCTCTCTCTCTCTCAAGACCTAAGGATGCTGCTCTCTCTCAAGACCTGAGGATGCTGCTCTCTCTCTCTCTCTCAAGACCTAAGGATGTTGCTCTCTCTCTCTCTCTCTCAAGACCTAAGGATGCTGCTCTCTCTCTCTCAAGACCTAAGGATGCTGCTCTCTCTCTCTCTCTCAAGACCTAAGGATGCTGCTCTCTCTCTCTCTCTCTCTCTCTCTCTCTCTCTCTCTCTCTCTCTCTCTCTCTCTCTCTCAAGACCTAAGGATGCTGCTCTCTCTCTCTCAAGACCTAAGGATGCTGCTCTCTCTCTCTCTCTCTCTCAAGACCTAAGGATGCTGCTCTCTCTCTCTCTCTCTCTCTCAAGACCTAAGGATGCTGCTCTCTCTCTCTCTCTCTCTCTCAAGACCTAAGGATGCTGCTCTCTCTCTCTCTCTCAAGACCTAAGGATGCTGCTCTCTCTCTCTCTCTCTCTCTCTCTTTCTCTCTCTCTCTCAAGACTAAATTTCAGTAAAAGAGTGTTAGAGTTGTTTAGATTATTGCTTTTTTTGTAATTATCTCAATATTGCTGCTTTTTATTATTATTATTATTATTATTATTATTATTATTATTATTATTATTATTATTATTATTGTTGTTGTTATTACTTTTTTGTTATTTTTCTTACTGTTATTATTGTCAATATTATTTTTATTAATATTATTAATGTTATTATTAGTAGTAATATTATTATTATTGTTATTGTTAATATTATTATTATTTTAATTATTATTATTTCTATTTTTTTGTTGTTGCCATTATAATTATTATTATTCTCGTGATTATTATTATTACAATTGTTATTGTTGATGTCATTATTATGGTCGTAATTATTATTATTACAATTGTTATTGTTGATGTCATTATTATGGTCGTAATTATTATTATTACAATTGTTATTGTTGATGTCTTTATTATGGTCGTAATTATTACTATCATTATTGATGGTGTTATTATAAATAATAATTCAAAATTCCGAGATTTTTTTTTCTGTCCCATAGATTCACACTTTTTTTTTCCCAGCTGCCTCGGTAAAACAAATGAAAATAAATTCATCATCTTAATGGACACCATCAATCTCTGTCTGCCTCTTCTCTTCCTTTTATACGACAAGTTGGATTATCCAACTGATATGCTGGATTATCTGGGACTTGGATAATACCTGTTGCAGAAAAATTATATTCTGAAAGCATGCGTGAATTGTTGTTAGAATTGTTGTGTGTGTGTGTGTGTGTGTGTGTGTGTGGATGGATGTTTGTGTGTGTGAGTAGGTATATAAACTCTCTTTGTAGATTATGTAAGATAACAAACAATTCTATGTATGTATATATATATATATATATATATAATATATATATTATATATATATATATATATATATATATATATATATATATATATATATATATATATATATATAAATATATATATAAGATCACAGTAAACAGGTGGTATTATAATATACAAAGCAACCACTGTGAAAAAAAATAGTGAAATTCCTAGCGCTTTCCTTGATAACGTGAGAAATCACGAAAGCTCTTGGAAGTTCACTATTTTTTTCACAGTGGTTGCTTTGTGCATATATATTTATATACAGTTCATCACATTTTTAAATATTCAGATTAAACTAAAAATTCAAATGGAAGTGTTTCTTACCTGTGGTATAGATCTTGCATCGACCTTACGAATGATATTTTATATCGTCTGAGATTTTCCTTTGTTTACTAAAGGTTCACCTGCAACAACATTCTTCCTTCTGCATTTGTTCTTCAGATTTTACGTTCGTAAAATCTTGTCTTGAGTGTGTAAAGGAAGTTTGTGGAGATTTATAGGTCTATGCTCTGGTATGGAAGAGGTGCCGATTCCTTCACTTTATTTGCTACAGTTGTCGTAGACTTCTACTGTGACTACTTGGCTGTTTATCATGTTTGGAAAATCCTTATCGTAGAATCTCTCACACTTTCCAGGAAGGACTTGTCTAAAACATTAAATATCGCCTTGTGAAAGCTTTGTTTCTAGCACTCCTTACGTTATATATTATCATGCACACAAAATATATTACGGAGTCGCATCCAACCTGTTTAGTGTTTACATGAAATGCAAACAGCAAACTTCAGTAGCAGAACTATTGTAATCTGCCATATCGGGTGACACTGAGAATTGGTCTCATTCCAGTGGAGACTAAAGACTTGGTATGCTTTTTCTAGTCTTGAGACAGCGAGATACGAGATACTAGGGATTTTCAGGACCTCTCTGGTGAAAAGGTTCGTCACTGTCTATCAACCAAGGGGGCGACAACAGCGAGACTATCAGTCGTAACTGTTGTCAATCTAGCAAGACTATCAGTCATAACTGTTGTCAAGTTAACGAGACCATTCAGATTCTGGCTAACTGAGGAGGGATCATGAAATGCTGAAATTGTCACTGGAATTGCACTGTGAGAGATGAAGAAATCATTGTGAGACGGTGATTATGCTCTTGTGTAGCGAGTGACACCTGAGAGGATCTCTGGTAGTGAGCGACACCTAAGAGGACCTCTGGTAGCGAGTGACACCTAAGAGGACCTCTGGTAGCGAGAGACACCTGAAAGGTCCTTTAGTAGGGAGCAACACCTATGAGGACCTCTTGCAACGAGCAACACCTACGAGGACCTCTTGCAACGAGTGCCGGGATGAAACTCAAACAGCGAGGCGAGATGGAACCCTTCCTGCATCTGCTGGAATTGAGTTGCCATACGTCACTACCTTCCCACCACCCAGCCTTGTCTTTCCACCTCTTCTTCCCTTTGAGGAGAGCACGCTTAATGCCCGTCAGGGGCTCTTGATCTATAGAACTGGAGTTACCCAAACCCCTCCCCCCTTTCTTCGAATCACACCTGTTGCCCTCCAATTCACTGTGGAACTCTTACGGGCCTACCGCATCTCGTCTCGAACTTGGTATAGGCTTGTGAATGGTAAAAAGTTGTATGAACGGTAAATAATACCTACGAAATGAAGAATTAGACACATGTGTAACACCTAGGTGTCTATTTGTAGATGTTTCGCCTATGGGTATCCGTTACCTAGCTTTATACCAATATTTCCACAGTAGGATCAATTTTCTTCGTTCATCAGTCAACATTAGAGGATATAAAGTCCTCGGTCTCTCACCAACACTTACAACAATGTTTAGACACGTTTAGAAAGTATTTTTTCGTGTTGTTGTTGTTGTTAGCACATCTGTCGTTCCCCACCGAGGCAGAGTGACCAAAAAAACAAGAAAAAACACTTTCATCATTACTTACTCCATCACTGTCTTGTCAGAGGCGTGCTGACACTACAAGAGATTAAGATACGCCCCTATAATATTCTCGAGTATCAACCTGGCTGTTGTTTATGGGCTTGCGGGCAGCAGGCAACAATAGTCTGACTGGTCAGGCAGTCGCTTGTCCTTATAACGAGCTGTGGGAGGAATTAAACTTTATTAAACCGTGCACAGGTTTAGTAAGGTTTTAATGGTTGCTCATCTGTGTACCTAGCTTTCTCATATACCTCCCTCGGGTATGTGCCTCGCGTTTCAAGCAGTCTATCCCAAACCATGGAACGGGTGGGATTTGAACTCATGGTGAGTGAGTCGTAATACTCCAGGTCAGCTGGACTGGAATTTTACGTAGCCAATGGGCCAGCTGGGTACAATAAGATTCATCCAACTAGGTATATTTATACACCATAGGGAGGTTAGCATGGGCCACCACAAATGCAAGTCTTTTTTATAGATGAATATCCCCCTAACGTGGTTGTAGTGAACTTAGCTCTTGTCCCCTCAAAGCAGCCATCATGACACAAAATCGTAATGACACGATTGCAGACAAACCAAGGAACTGGTGTGGTTTCAACCAGTTCCCCGATTCGCTTTCATATATATATATATATATATATATATATATATATATATATATATATATATATATATATATATATATATATATATATATATATATATATATATATATATATATATATGTAAATATATATATATATATATATATATATATATATATATATATATATATATATATATATATATATATATATATATATATATATATACATATATATATATATATATATATATATATATATATATATATATATATATATATATATATATATATATATACAATGGGCTAGTAACCCCTTCTCCTGTAGACATTTACTAAAAAAGAGAAGAAGAAAAACTTTATAAAACTGGGATGCTTAAATGTGCGTGGATGTAGTGCGGATGACAAGAAACAGATGATTGCTGATGTTATGAATGAAAAGAAGTTGGATGTCCTGGCCCTAAGCGAAACAAAGCTGAAGGGGGTAGGAGAGTTTCAGTGGGGGGAAATAAATGGGATTAAATCTGGAGTATCTGAGAGAGTTAGAGCAAAGGAAGGGGTAGCAGTAATGTTAAATGATCAGTTATGGAAGGAGAAAAGAGAATATGAATGTGTAAATTCAAGAATTATGTGGATTAAAGTAAAGGTTGGATGCGAGAAGTGGGTCATAATAAGCGTGTATGCACCTGGAGAAGAGAGGAATGCAGAGGAGAGAGAGAGATTTTGGGAGATGTTAAGTGAATGTATAGGAGCCTTTGAACCAAGTGAGAGAGTAATTGTGGTAGGGGACCTGAATGCTAAAGTAGGAGAAACTTTTAGAGAGGGTGTGGTAGGTAAGTTTGGGGTACCACGTGTAAATGATAATGAGAGCCCTTTGATTGAACTTTGTATAGAAAGGGGTTTAGTTATAGGTAATACATATTTTAAGAAAATGAGGATAAATAAGTATACAAGATATGATGTAGGGCGAAATGACAGTAGTTTGTTGGATTATGTATTGGTAGATAAAAGACTGTTGAGTAGACTTCAGGATGTACATGTTTATAGAGGGGCCACAGATATATCAGATCACTTTCTAGTTGTAGCTACACTGAGAGTAAAAGGTAGATGGGATACAAGGAGAATAGAAGCATCAGGGAAGAGAGAGGTGAAGGTTTATAAACTAAAAGAGGAGGCAGTTAGGGTAAGATATAAACAGCTATTGGAGGATAGATGGGCTAATGAGAGCATAGGCAATGGGGTCGAAGAGGTATGTGGTAGGTTTAAAAATGTAGTGTTAGAGTGTTCAGCAGAAGTTTGTGGTTACAGGAAAGTGGGTGCAGGAGGGAAGAGGAGCGATTGGTGGAATGATGATGTAAAGAGAGTAGTAAGGGAGAAAAAGTTAGCATATGAGAAGTTTTTACAAAGTAGAAGTGATGCAAGGAGGGAAGAGTATATGGAGAAAAAGAGAGAGGTTAAGAGAGTGGTGAAGCAATGTAAAAAGAGAGCAAGTGAGAGAGTGGGTGAGATGTTATCAACAAATTTTGTTGAAAATAAGAAAAAGTTTTGGAGTGAGATTAACAAGTTAAGAAAGCCTAGAGAACAAATGGATTTGTCAGTTAAAAATAGGAGAGGAGAGTTATTAAATGGAGAGTTAGAGGTATTGGGAAGACGGAGGGAATATTTTGAGGAATTGTTAAATGTTGATGAAGATAGGGAAGCCGTGATTTCGTGTATAGGGCAAGGAGGAATAACATCTTGTAGGAGTGAGGAAGAGCCAGTTGTGAGTGTGGGGGAAGTTCGTGAGGCAGTAGGTAAAATGAAAGGGGGTAAGGCAGCCGGGATTGATGGGATAAAGATAGAAATGTTAAAAGCAGGTGGGGATATAGTTTTGGAGTGGTTGGTGCAATTATTTAATAAATGTATGGAAGAGGGTAAGGTACCTAGGGATTGGCAGAGAGCATGCATAGTTCCTTTGTATAAAGGCAAAGGGGATAAAAGAGAGTGCAAAAATTATAGGGGGATAAGTCTGTTGAGTATACCTGGTAAAGTGTATGGTAGAGTTATAATTGAAAGAATTAAGAGTAAGACGGAGAATAGGATATCAGATGAACAAGGAGGCTTTAGGAAAGGTAGGGGGTGTGTGGACCAGGTGTTTACAGTGAAACATATAAGTGAACAGTATTTAGATAAAGCTAAAGAGGTCTTTGTGGCATTTATGGATTTGGAAAAGGCGTATGACAGGGTGGATAGGGGGGCAATGTGGCAGATGTTGCAAGTGTATGGTGTAGGAGGTAGGTCACTGAAAGCAGTGAAGAGTTTTTACGAGGATAGTGAGGCTCAATTTAGAGTATGTAGGAAAGAGGGAAATTTTTTCCCAGTAAAAGTAGGCCTTAGACAAGGATGTGTGATGTCACCGTGGTTGTTTAATATATTTATAGATGGGGTTGTAAGAGAAGTAAATGCGAGGGTCTTGGCAAGAGGCGTGGAGTTAAAAGATAAAGAATCACACACAAAGTGGGAGTTGTCACAGCTGCTCTTTGCTGATGACACTGTGCTCTTGGGAGATTCTGAAGAGAAGTTGCAGAGATTGGTGGATGAATTTGGTAGGGTGTGCAAAAGAAGAAAAATAAGGGTGAATACAGGAAAGAGCAAGGTTATGAGGATAACAAAAAGATTAGGTGATGAAAGATTGGATATCAGATTGGAGGGAGAGAGTATGGAGGAGGTGAACGTATTCAGATATTTGGGAGTGGACGTGTCAGCGGATGGGTCTATGAAAGATGAGGTGAATCATAGAATTGATGAGGGAAAAAGAGTGAGTGGTGCACTTAGGAGTCTGTGAAGACAAAGAACTTTGTCCTTGGAGGCAAAGAGGGGAATGTATGAGAGTATAGTTTTACCAACGCTCTTATATGGGTGTGAAGCGTGGGTGATGAATGTTGCAGCGAGGAGAAGGCTGGAGGCAGTGGAGATGTCATGTCTGAGGGCAATGTGTGGTGTGAATATAATGCAGAGAATTCGTAGTTTGGAAGTTAGGAGGTGCGGGATTACCAAAACTGTTGTCCAGAGGGCTGAGGAAGGGTTGTTGAGGTGGTTCGGACATGTAGAGAGAATGGAGCGAAACAGAATGACTTCAAGAGTGCATCAGTCTGTAGTGGAAGGAAGGCGGGGTAGGGGTCGGCCTAGGAAAGGTTGGAGGGAGGGGGTAAAGGAGGTTTTGTGTGCGAGGGGCTTGGACTTC
>NC_091362.1:21203138-21208138 GCF_038502225.1 Cherax quadricarinatus
AAAAAATGAATATATATGTATATATATATATATATATATATATATATATATATATATATATATATATATATATATATATATATATATATATATATATATATATATATATATATATATATAGATATATATGCATGTATGCAATAATATCAGAGTAAACAGGTGATATCACAATATGCAAAACAACCACTGTGAAAAATAGCGAAATTCTAAGCGCTTTCGTGATTTCTCACGCTATCAAGGAGCTATGATAATGTGATAAGTCACAAAATCGCTTGGAATTTCGCTATTTTTCACAGTGGTTGTTTTATATATAGGCAAAACAATCACAGTGGGATTTGAATGATAGCTCTAGGCCTTTCGTGTTGCAATCAACAAATCATCAGGAGCTTGCAATTCTGCAGAAATGAGGATGAGGTACCTATGTATGTACCTAAACACATCTATATAAATAACTCTCACTTAGTAGACAGAAACTCCAGGACGACGTTTGGGTCGTCAAGTTATTTATGTGTTGTTCCAATCACGATATTGTGCCTTTTAGTTCCAATAATGATATTGTTCCTTTGTGTTCCAGTCACGATATTGTTCCTTTGTGTTCCAATAATGATATTGTTCCTTTGTGTTCCAATAATGATATTGTTCCTTTGTGTTCCAGTCACGATATTGTTCCTTTGTGTTCCAATAATGATATTGTTCCTTTGTGTTCCAATAATGATATTGTTCCTTTGTGTTCCAGTCACGATATTGTTCCTTTGTGTTCCAGTCACGATATTGTGCCTTTGTGTTCCAATAATGATATTGTTCCTTTGTGTTCCAGTCACGATATTGTTCCTTTGTGTTCCAGTCACGATATTGTGCCTTTGTGTTCCAATAATGATATTGTTCCTTTGTGTTCCAATAATGATATTGTTCCTTTGTGTTCCAATAATGATATTGTTCCTTAGTATTCCAATAAAGTTATTGTTCCTTTGTGTTCCAATAATGATATTGTTCCTTTGTGTTCCAATAATGATATTGTTCCTTTGTGTTCCAATAATGATATTGTTCCTTTGTGTTCCAATAATGATATTGTGCCTTTGTGTTCCAATAATGATATTGTTCCTTTGTGTTCCAATAATGATATTGTTCCTTTGTGGAAATATAAACACAAATGCAGTATAATGTGATCCTTTATTGACAACGTTTCGCCCACACAGTGGGCTTTTTCAAGTCACACACGGATCTACCTGGGGTTGGAAGGTACGAGAGTATTTATAGTCAGGTTCAGAATGTTGAGGTCAGGTGGAGAATGCTGCATCTGATGATCTACCGGGTGGGGTTATAGTCTTGGGTAGCTTGGCAGGGGTATTGGACAAGTTGTAGACCTTCTGCAGTGTTCTATGTTCTTATGTGGGATAGCGATGAAGAAGTTTCTTGGTGAGTGGTTCAGCTATGTTATAGAAGCCGTTGTTCTGGTTGAAATTGTTGGTTATAGAGATAAGCGATGATTCCAGGATTCTTCTGTATTGAGTGTTGTCTTCTGTGGCGATAAGTCTTGAGTTTCTGTAGTTAATTACATGGTTGTGTGAATTGCGATGTTGTACACAGGCATTCCTTGCATCGTCAGTCCTGCTTGCATATTGGTGTTCTGAAATACGTGTTTGGAGGTCTCTTGATGTTTCGCCCACATATAATTTGTTGCAGAACAACGGCTTCTATAACATAGCTGAACCACTCACCAAGAAACTTCTTCATCGCTATCCCACATAAGAACATAGAACACTGCAGAAGGTCTACTCACAACTTGTCCAATACCCCTGCCAAGCTACCCAAGACTCTATAACCCCACCCGGTACATCATCAGATGCAGCATTCTCCACCTGACCTCAACATTCTGAACCTGACTATAAATACTCCCGTACCTTCCACCCCAGGTAGATCTGTGTGTGACTTGAAAAAGCCCACTGTGTGGGGCGAAACGTTGTCAATAAAGGATCACATTATACTGCATATGTGTTTATATTTCTACTGTGTCGGTATTTGATACCATTTATTTCCATTGTACCTTTGTGTTCCATAAGAACACCCAGTTTCTATCCCAGGTTATTTACCCAATAATAAGCAGCTGTTGTTCCCACTATCGTGGGTAATAAGGTAACAGCACACACTGGGTAATAAGGTAACAGCACACACTGGGTAATAAGGTAACAGCACACACTGGGTAATAAGGTAACAGCACACACTGGGTAATAAGGTAACAGCACACACTGGGTAATAAGGTAACAGCGCACTGGGTAATAAGGTAACAGCACATACTGGGTAATAAGGTAACAGCACACACTGGGTAATAAGGTAACAGCGCACTGGGTAATAAGGTAACAGCACACACTGCGTAATAAGGTAACAGCGCACTGGGTAATAAGGTAACAGCACACACTGCGAAATAAGGTAACAGCGCACTGCGTAATAAGGTAACAGCGCACTGCGTAATAAGGTGACAGCGCACTGCGTAATAAGGTAACAGCACACACTGCGTAATAAGGTAACAGCACACACTGCGTAATAAGGTAACAGCGCACTGGGTAATAAGGTAACAGCGCACTGGGTAATAAGGTAACAGCACACACTGCGTAATAAGGTAACAGCGCACTGGGTAATAAGGTAACAGCACACACTGCGTAATAAGGTAACAGCGCACTGGGTAATAAGGTAACAGCACACACTGCGTAATAAGGTAACAGCGCACTGGGTAATAAGGTAACAGCACACACTGCGTAATAAGGTAACAGCGCACTGGGTAATAAGGTAACAGCACACACTGCGTAATAAGGTAACAGCGCACTGGGTAATAAGGTAACAGCACACACTGCGTAATAAGGTAACAGCGCACTGGGTAATAAGGTAACAGCACACACTGCGTAATAAGGTAACAGCGCACTGGGTAATAAGGTAACAGCACACACTGCGTAATAAGGTAACAGCGCACTGGGTAATAAGGTAACAGTGCACTGCGTAATAAGGTAACAGCGCACTGCGTAATAAGGTAACAGCGCACTGCGTAATAAGGTAACAGCGCACTGCGTAATAAGGTAACAGCGCACTGCGTAATAAGGTAACAGCTCACTGCGTAATAAGGTGACAGCGCACTGCGTCATAAGGTGACAGCGCACTGCGTAATAAGGTAACAGCGCACTGCGTAATAAGGTAACAGCGCACTGCGTAATAAGGTAACAGCGCACTGCGTAATAAGGTAACAGCGCACTGCGTAATAAGGTAACAGCGCACTGCGTAATAAGATAACAGCGCACTGCGTAATAAGGTGACAGCGCACTGCGTAATAAGGTGACAGCGCACTGCGTAATAAGGTAACAGCGCACTGCGTAATAAGGTAACATCGCACTGCGTAATAAGGTAACAGCGCACTGCGTAATAAGGTAACAGCGCACTGCGTAATAAGGTGACAGCACACTGCGTAATAAGGTAACAGCGCACTGCGTAATAAGGTAACAGCGCACTGCGTAATAAGGTGACAGCGCACTGCGTAATAAGGTAACATCGCACTGCGTAATAAGGTAACAGCGCACTGCGTAATAAGGTAACAGCGCACTGAGTAATAAGGTAACATCGCACTACGTAATAAGGTAACAGAGCACTGCGTAATAAGGTAACAGCGCACTGCGTAATAAGGTAACATCGCACTGGGTAATAAGGTAACAGCGCACTGCGTAATAAGGTAACATCGCACTGCGTGATAAGGTAACAGCGCACTGCATAATAAGGTAACAGCGCACTGTGTAATAAGGTAACAGCGCACTGAGTAATAAGGTAACATCGCACTGCGTAATAAGGTAACAGCGCACTGCGTAATAAGGTAACATCGCACTGGGTAATAAGGTAACAGCGCACTGCGTAATAAGGTGACAGCGCATTGCGTAATAAGGTAACAGCGCACTGCGTAATAAGGTAACAGCTCACTGCGTAATAAGGTAACAGCGCACTGCGTAATAAGGTAACAGCACACTGCGTAATAAGGTGACAGCGCACTGCATAATAAGGTAACATCGCACTGGGTAACAAGGTAACAGCGCACTGCGTAATAAGGTAACAGCGCACTGCGTAATAAGGTGACAGCGCACTGCGTAATAAGGTAACAGCGCACTGCGGAATAAGGTGACAGCGCACTGCGTAATAAGGTAACAGCGCACTGCGTAATAAGGTAACAGCGCGCTGGGTAATAAGGTAACAGCGCACCGCATAATAAGGTAACATCGCACTGCGTAATAAGGTAACATCGCACTGCGTAATAAGGTAACAGCGCACGGGATAATAAGGTAACAGCGCACTGCATAATAAGGTAACATCGCACTGCGTAATAAGGTAACAGCGCACTGCGTAATAAGGTAACATCGCACTGCGTAATAAGGTAACAGCGCACTGGGTAATAAGGTAACAGCGCACTGCGTAATAAGGTAACATCGCACTGCGTAATAAGGTAACAGCGCACGGGGTAATAAGGTAACAGCGCACTGCGTAATAAGGTAACAGCGCACTGCGTAATAAGGTAACAGCGCACTGCGTAAAAAGGTAACATCGCACTGCGTAATAAGGTAACAGCGCACTGGGTAATAAGGTAACAGCGCACTGCGTAATAAGGTAATATCGCACTGCGTAATAAGGTAACAGCACACTGGGTAATAAGGTAACAGCGCACTGCGTAATGAGGTAACAGCGCACTGGGTAATAAGGTAACAGCGCACTGCGTAATAAGGTAACATCGCACTGCGTAATAAGGTAACATCGCACTGCGTAATAAGGTAACAGCGCACTGGGTAATAAGGCAACAGCGCACTGCGTAATAAGATAACAGCGCACTGCGTAATAAGGTAACAGCGCACTGCGTAATAAGGTAATATCGCACTGCGTAATAAGGTAACAGCGCACTGGGTAATAAGGTAACAGCGCACTGCATAATAAGGTAACATCACACTGCGTAATAAGGTAACATCGCACTGCGTAATAAG